>NW_027266506.1:0-82375 GCF_046630445.1 Rutidosis leptorrhynchoides | reverse complement strand
CAATTTGACCTAATTTCTTGGTTTTTTATTTATTTCCTTTGAAGACATCGGCCATTTTAGTTTTTACTGCTCCCTCGCTACAAATGAACGGGGCATAAAACGGCAGTTAAAAAAACGCCCACTTTATACATTTTGTTGTTGACTTTTACCGCAAACGGCTGTAAAAATCATTAAACGGCTGTTAAAATTGCCATTTTATGTAAAAAAAAACTCCTTTTATGCCCATTCCGTTTGTAGTGCCTCTCCACAAATTGACCCTTTCTTAATTCTTGTGTAAAAAAAAATTAACTATTATCTCAAAATACATGATGTTTTGTATTTTACGATAGATATTACAGTATTTGACAAGAAACGAGAAGTGGTGAAAGAATGAACACTTTCATTATTTTTAAAAGTATCCTCGTAGTATTTTGCGATGGACTAATTTCTATTGGACGTTTGAATTAGTTGATCATTTATAAATACATTATTTGAATATTGATTTTCTAATCTCTTTAACGTTGCTCTCCACTCTTTTATTTTTAACAAAGTATTGAAAGAAAAAATGTCTTCATGTTAAGATCTACACGGTATCTCGATCGATCGAGCCTTATAAGATGAGGTAATACAAATTCCTATTATGAAGACATTTGTATAATGGAGAATTACTTTGACAGTGACAATCAAACACTACTTAGTATTTGATGTATAGACTAAGTATGAAACTATCACTTTTAAGCATATAAGTATCAAATTTATAAATGCTAAAAGGACCAGTCATTGCTCATATTAATCAAGCAAACAATAGCTTGTTCAAGTTAAATCGAATGTTCAAATTCTGATTCGTGTCAATTTGATATAGCCAATTTGAAATGATGGTGACTTATTTCACCCCCAAAACAAGAAGATGGCCAAAGTTTCACACATATTTGTGTGACGGAAAAAGTTGAAACATCGAAGAAATACCAACAATTTTGACTCAATTTGAAGGATAGAAAAGATTATCGATAATGGACATGGTTCAACTTGACCACTAATGTTTATCATTATTTTTCCTCTATATATAAAAAAAGAAGAGATTTGTGTGACTGCATATTTTTGGTAATTTTATTTAGTAGTAGTGGCTCGCATTATATTTTGGAAAACTACAATTCAAATATTTTTTAATTTTTTAATTTTGTTTAAAAGGTCTAAAATTTAAAAGTACAACATTTTGTACAAAATTCTAAAATTTAAAAGTCATTATTTTTTTAACTAAACGTGTTTGATATGATTTCTAACATTGTTAAAAACCTCTTTAGAAATCAAGAAATTTTTCTTAAACTAGACATTTAGACAACAAGGGCACGAGGCCTTTCAATTCTATAAAACTCATTTTCAAGCAAATATGAAATGAATCTAGAGTTACTTTTACAGAACAAAAAAAGGTGAATTAGGAATAAACTAATCTGGTCTACTAAACTTTTTCACATACAGAATGAAATCTTCTTCTTTGATTCTGCTCTTTTACCCCCATACATCACCATCATTAGTTTCTATATAGGTAAGCTTTAGCAAAAGCCTTTTTAGAGGAATCTTATTTTATTATTTTTTATATTTTTAATACAATCTATCATAAATTTCCGTCATTCGTTCTTCGTGAGTCGAATTCCAATCTTCATCTTTATCGTTCGTTCTTCGAGGTCGAATTCAATTTTTCGAAAGAATAAATGCCGAATCATTATTCGACCTCTGGTTCTACGAATCTTATTTTATTGTAATATAATATTTCACAATATAGTTTTTTTGCACCATGAAAATAAAGCTTAATAATTATCTGTACCATTTATCTCTCCCTCCATGTTTTCTTATAATCTCAAAAACTGTTTTTTTTTTCAGCCATAAAAATTACAACTTTATGCAAAAAAACTGTTTTTTTAACACAAAAAGCATAGTATCTTTCCTGTAATATCCTATCTGTGTGAGTATAATCATTGTTTCTTTTCTCTTTAGTTGAAAGATTAAATATTATTATCATCTTCTACTTGCAGCAATCAAACACACTAATGGGGTTTCCTTTATTTTCACATGCCATGGTTTTTTTCACTTACTGAAGCTTTAATGGTGTAATTTCTGCAGCTGGGCTTTGAATTAATTCTTTAAAAGAGCTCAATATTGAGGTAGGTTTCTCAATTTTGATTTTAATTTCCAACACGTTTTCTTGCTTATAGGTTAGTAATGGTAACTCCCATGTATTTACTGCATTTTTATGGTAAACCCTCATTGTATTGACTTAAATATAGGTTTGGTGTTGTATTTCTGTCATAAAGGAACCAACTTTTTTTAGTTTCCTGCTTTGTTCCTATCTGTTGCCTTATACAATTATGCATTTCCTTGTATAAAGTTTCATCTTTTATCCTTGATTTCCAAATTTGGTTGTTTAATCCTACCATAACTGGTAAAATTCGTGTATGCTAGAAATTGCTTGCTTTGAATTTTGCTGGTTCCTGTTTGATTGAGTATTTGTATTTGAATTTGTATCAGTTGGTGTCCTGAAAGTTTAAGATATCAGAATGCCTCCTACCGATTTTCCTCTTCGATGGGAGAGTACAGGGGACCAATGGTGGTTTGCTTCTCCAATTGACTGGGCAGCAGCCAATGGCCACTATGATTTGGTCAGGGAACTCGTTCGAATCGACAACAATCATCTTATCAAACTAACCTCTCTCCGGCGAGTTCGTCGTCTTGAGACGGTTTGGGACGGCGAAGAACAATTTGATGATGTAGCCAAGTGTCGCGCTCAAGTTGCTAAAAAGCTCCTCCAAGAATGTGAAAACAAAAAAGGAAAGAATTCCCTGATTTCTGCCGGTTATGGAGGATGGCTTATGTATACGGCTGCGTCGGCCGGAGACTTGGGTTTCGTACAGCAGCTGCTAGAGAGAAACCCTCTTCTCGTTTTCGGAGAAGGCGAGTATGGAGTGACTGATATTATGTATGCTGCTGCCAGGAGCAAAAACTGTGGGGTGTTTCGGCTTATCTATGATTTCGCAGTGTCGCCGAGGTTTTTGACGGCAAAAGATGGGGTTTTCGAGGAGCATATTGGGGATATTCCTTCTGTTTACAAGAGGGAGATGATGAATAGAGCTCTTCATGCTGCTGCTAGAGGAGGGAATTTAAAGATTTTGCAGGAGCTACTCAGTAATTGTAGTGATCATATTTTGGCTTATAGAGACAAGCAAGGTTCAACCATCTTACACGCAGCTTCTGGCAAAGGACAAGTTGAGGTGAGAAAATATTCGAGCTATTTTTGATCTTATATTGTCATATTTTGATTCTAGTGTCTTGTCATATATACAGGTTGTTAGAGATCTTGTAGCATCTTATGACATAATCAATTCAACCGACGATCAAGGCAATACAGCTTTGCACATTGCTTCATTCAGGGGCCAATTAGCTGTCGTCGAAGCTCTGATCCTTGCATCTCCCTCTGTGATCTCTCTGAAAAACAATGCCGGAGACACTTTTCTCCACATGGCTGTGTCTGGGTTCCAATGTCCCGCTTTCCGTCGATTGGACAGACAGATCGAGTTGATGAAGAAGCTGTTAGATGGGAAATATTTCGACATGGAAGAGATTATTAATGTCAAAAACAAAGATGAACGGACTGCACTGCATATGGCGATCATGGGAAACGTTCACTCCGACTTGGTTCAACTCCTGATGTCGTGTAGATCGATCAACGTCAACATCCGTGATGGAAACTGCATGACTCCACTGGATATCCTCAGGCAACGACCACGTTCTGCATCGTCGGATGTACTAATGCGGAAGTTGATCTCTGTGGGTGGAATATTTGGTTGTCAGGATTATACTTCAAGAAAAGCCATAGCATCGCATATTAAAATGCAAGGTTGTGGAAACGGTCCTGGAACTTCATTCAGAGTATCCGACACTGAGATATTCCTGTACACGGGTATCGAGATACCCTCCGAAGAGAGTGGCAGTCGAAGCCCTGTCGGAGAAAGTTCATCTTCTGAGGAAATGAATCAGTTTGACTCGAGCAACGAGAACCAAAGACCGTCAACCGGCCATAAGAGACAGAGTTCAGTCAGTTCAGCAGCACAGAAATTGAAAAGTGTCCTTCCATGGTCCAGGATGAAAACGGTAAAACATGAAAAGAAGAAATCTGTGGATTCTCTGGAATCACATAGTAAGAAACTCAACAGTCCAGAAGGGGGACCACCACCGACCCCACTCCGACAAAGGTTTTCAAAACCTTCATCCCCTAGCAACAAACGGACGCTTTCCGTAAGGAGTGTTCAATCAAGTCCGACTTCCAGAAAGAGATTCGCTTCGGGATTAAGGCACGGTGTTATGCAGGCAGTACCTCATATAATTGTCGGCAGTGCACGACGGTCGCGTTCGAGCTCATTCTCGAAATCATCTCTCTCTTCACCAACAACACTGGATATTAAACAGAAAGGAATCTGTATCGACACCGACATTACCAGACCATCATGCTCCAAACAACTATTCAACGACGAACCAGTACCAAACGTTGCCGAAAAAAAGGGTCATTCAAGAAGGAAATCAAAGAGCCAATATTTCTGTTTTGGAGGATCAGGATTGTCAGTGAAATCCCCAGTTAGCAGGCATCGACAAAACATGAGTCTGGATCTATCTATGGATCATCCATCCACCATCTCTGTAATCTGAAAAATCTCGTGGAACAATATCTAACATAGTAAGAGACTTAGCTGCTTCTTTCTTTGAACCTCCTTCCTGTTTTAATGTTTAATATATATATATATATATATAGGATTCTGTCCTGATTCCGATATTACATGCTTTGTGATATATTTGGGACAAACCTTTGCAGCTGAAATGTAATACTATTAGTATTCTCTGAGTACCAAGCTAGTTCAAGTTGTATCTTTCATGCAACTTTTTTTTTTTTTTAATACAAGATTTAGAATTTTATTTCATTATAAAAAGAGAACACAACATATGATCTAAAATTTGACAATTATACATGAAGTACTGGGGAGGGATCTTAACTGAAGTCGAATAAAGGATAAAGAGCATAAAAAATTCTGGACTAAAATCTTCTCGTCGAGCTATGTCCAACATTCAAAAGTTTGTTGCAAGCTATAATTAGCCAATCAGTTAATATTGTCACAACCGACAATCTTTATACAACTAAGCGTTAGCACGAGGTAATTCTATCCAAAATTTAGAAAAAAAATTGAAGTAATGAAATATAACTAATATCTATGTTGACACTATCACAGACGATAGACCTAAAAGTCAACATGATTTTCATCCGATATTAGCTATATACCATTACGAAACAAATAATCCTAAATAATGGCTGCGACAAACACCCACTAAACACAAAGCCCAACAGAACAATACTAAGGCCCAATAGCAAACAAAATTAGGCCTAAAAGCTTGAGCCCAACGATGATACAACAAACCCTAGTAGCATACTGTGGGGAAGAGGCCAGTGGTTGACCCACTGCTGCGGTGGCCCCAGCGGCGGCGACCTACGAAAAGAGACAGACGGCGCCGCGCCGGGGGGATATCTGCCAGAAGAAGAGAGAGGTGCCGAAGCGGAGAAGCGCCTAAGGAAAGAGCAACGACAGAGGGGGAATCAAGAGGAAACTCCGAGATTGAGGGAGATCTGCTTGAGGAGAGACAACCAGAGAGGAGGCAACCTAGGGGATCTGTAATGACCCGGCCCCGCCCCGGCCCGCTGGCCGTTCTCTTCTCGATCTCACCGGCACCAACGGCACGACAGGCACGACGTCGCCAAAGAATCGACAAGACTGTCTCCACAGACCAATACACGTCTTTCCAGCATGCTTTGTCCTCACTCGCACGCAATCCGGGAAATTTCGAGAACTTCCCAGATGGTCACCCATCCTCGACTACTTTAGGTTGAGCACGCTTAATCGTGGAGTTTCTATCGATGGGCTACCGAAAAGAAGTTGCAACTTGTTGGTATGGATAGTACAAATCAATTCTTTTAGCCCATCGTCTTCCACGTACCTTTCCTTTCCAATGCGGGTTTGTGACATTCTCAATACGGGTGTTCACAGGATCGACAGAGAAAAAATGAAACGTCCAGGGAAGAGGTGCACCGACGAAGACACCAATAGAGATACGACATGACCAACGACGACAGAGGAGAGCGACGGGGAACGACCGGAAGAGGCGACATGCCGAGAAGAAGAACGAGGGTCGATCTGAAGGAGGAGGGGAAAACCACTCCCAGAGAACCCATCCACACCGCTCCACCAGAGCCAAAGAAGGAAACCACCGTGACTGGAAAGAGCCAAAACCGACAGCCAAACCAGAGAGACCGTTCGATCTCCGACCACACCAGAGGCGAGAGGATCAGGGAGATAAGGAGATAAGCCATAGATCTAAAGGAAAAGAAAAGAAAAATAACAATCGAAAAACAGGGGCGCCCTCCCTACAGCCGGAGGAGGGGTGACAGCGGGAAAGGAGGAGAAAAAAGTAGGGGTTTAAGAGAAAATAATTTTAGAGAGAGATTAGAGAGAGGCTTCAATTTAATTATTAATTATCTTTCATGCAACTTACTTTATGTTGTTTGTTAATTAGCATTAAAGACCTCTTTGGCTTGTAGATATATTATGTTGTTTGTTAATTAGCATTAAGGACCTCTTTGGCTTTTAGATATATGAATAAGAAAGTCTTAATAGAAACTTCATTGTATTTTTGGTTTCATATGTTTAGTTAAATCAGATGTAGATCATATTCTAACATATTTCTTCCATATTTCTTTCATGGAATGATGCTCATCTCTGATCCAATGATGGTAGTACATAATTGATCCTCGTGTTTTTACAAATATCTAATATTAGTCCTTATTTTATGAAGTCTCCACAATTAGTCCTTTTTGATAAAACTACAATGCCAAACATCTTATATATAATAGTGAGACTTTTAATTTTAAATCTATTCCAATTACAAATTCAATTGCAAAATTTTATTGTCAAATCAACATCCGACACATGACGTTTTATTAACGAATAGTAATTTGACACATGTATTTTAGTTTTTTCCAGTTTAACTAGATTTCAAGTTACAATTTTAAGTCAATAATATTTTTTTTTCCTATTTTAATTAGAAAATCAAAACACAATAAAAACATAATGATTCCTAATAAAATTTTACCAATTAATTTTTTCTAATAGAATTATTTTATTCCTAATCAACTTCCTATCTATTATTTAAAAAATTATTCTAATAAAATTATAATACAGTATATATTTTTTCTAATTTTCTTATTGATCAATTTTTCCTAATTAAAATTTATTATATTATCTTTTATTTCTAATTAAAACGGGCAAGTTTCTTCTTTTCTATTCAAATTGGCATATTATTAAAAAAGTTATTCCTAATCAAATTATAATATATATTATTTTTTATAATTTTTTTACTAAACTATTATTCCTAATAAAATTTCGCTATATTTTTTTCTTATTCTTAACTAACTAAAACAGGCATGTCTTATTTTTCAAAAAATTAATATTTTTTTCTAATTAAAATTCATTCAATCTTTTTTCCTATTCCTAATTAAAAAAAGTATATTTTCTTTTTTTCTTATTCAAACGGACATATCTTATTTTTCAAACGATGGAAACAACAAAATTGATTAGATGTAATTATAAATTTTATCATGAAATCAAATCTTCATATGTGACTTTTATTTTATTTTTTTATGTTTATTATTTCTAAAAACAATTTTTTTTTTAATTCTAATAGGATTGTAGATTTTGAAATAAAATCAAAATAATTATAATTGATATAAAATTAAAATAATTCTCTTTTGATACTCTCTCCGTCCCAAATTATATGCTAATGTAGCCGCTTTCACACAAACCAATAAAACATGTTTTTAAGGTTATTTTCAGATATGTTTTTAATTATATAGACTAAAATTCCCTTGTAACTGTAACTATTTACATTTAAAAAATCTGCAACAAATGAAGGTAAAAGAATGCATGAGGGTATAATTGGTAAACAAAATTGATGTTCCTTAAATTTGTCAAAATTTGCATCTAATTTGGGACAAAAATATATGTTTATTTTAGCATCTAATTTGGGACGGAAGGAGTATGGTATTTGACATATATTTTATACAAATACTTATTATATAATTATTTTTATGATATAATTAAATTATTAATTTTTAAAAATACAGATTTTCCGTCTAACGGACCCACCGACTTGTGAAAGTAATAGAGGAAAGTTCTAACAAAAATTAATTTAATTAAACTTTTCCGAAAAGATAAGTTTTATTCATTTTCTAAGTTTCCATGATCACATTTTTTCCCACTGGTAGTATTCTTTTCTTTTTCTTGTTCTGGAGAGCAGCATTTAGTGCATCAGCTACTGCTTCAGCTTCCTCCGCCTCATGAACTGCCGCTTCAGCCTCGGCGACTGTAATTGTAATTGTAATTGCTGCATATCCGCCACAACCTGTGCCGCAATTACAATTCCCTCCTTTTCATTTGCTGTTGCTGCTTCTCGGTGTATCGCCCATTACAAGGTCCTTAGCAGAGATCATGTAACATTTCTTTCCAGTCCATTTTTCCAAAAAAAAGCTCTGTTTAAGATCAAATAATTAAATTGGATATATATAATTAACTACATGAAATAAGCTATTAAAAACAAAAAAAGCAATTTGAATCGATCGGTTAATTTACCTTTCTGCCTTGTTCAATGAGAATGTCATCGTGACATTGGAAGAAGAAGAGCTCCTTCTTGGACTCGAAAGTCAATGTAGGGGTAGCGCTACTAGAGATAATCTCTTGGTAGTCTGATGGAAGAAACTGCAGCCAAACAGCATCCGAATCAGCCACGGATTGGAACATCTTCGAAACCAGCGTCAATCGACAAGCGACGTCTGCCGGACTTGTCATTGACATGATCTTGGCTTTGCAATCTTCCAGCAGCCCATCGATGTTGGCTTGCGGCACTGTTAGTTTAATCTGGTCCTGCGAATCAAATATAATACTACCTCCGTCCCAAAATAGATGCAAATTTTTACATGTAAAATTTATATGTAAAAATTTGCATCTATTTTAAGACTGAAGGAGTACATATGTATACATAGAGTTAGTTAATTATGTCAAAATGTACATATGAGCTTGGTTAAGTTTGATGGTTGTGGGAAGGGCACATTTAAAATGGTTCTCCCTTAATCAAATCCAAAACAAAACGTCAATACAATATACATCATAATCAAATGAAGTGGATATCCAATGGTATTGGAGAAATTATAAAAATAATTATTAAACGTGAAAAATCTAAACTATATATTTGGACCCTCATTTTAAGGTTATTAGACTCAATAATTAGTGTTCACATGTATTAATTTGAGCATTCGTCCCTCAAATAATCCAGGTGAGAGATACTGATCCTTTTGGTTGTGGATTTAAGAGAGCAACCCACCCTTAAACCCTCGACAAAACATTTCATCTTTGTCTCATATTTTCGCCGCCACCACCAAAACCTAAAATGCGCTCTATAATTCTCGGATGAAACTCTTAACCCTTCAAACAAGGTAAAATCCGTAGATGTTCCTGATCAATTTAGCTACATGGATGAATTACAGACGTTGCAAGCATCTAGCTTGTTATAAAGCATATCATATATAGTCTATCATATAGTTCAATATAAAACTTGGAAACTAAAAGTTTTTGTTCAAGGATTAATCATAGAGATTAAAGTGTAAAAATCTAAAGCCTACAGGACAAAATTGCAGATGCTTAGCCAGTTTTTGTAGGATCAAATTTTAATTTTTTTTCTTTAGGGACTAATTTTAAAAAATATATACATATAATGTGAGAACAGTAGGAGCACCGCTCCCACCGATCCGACACAACATTTCTACAACAGCTACCCTCCCGATCCAATATGTAGAAACGGGCACGCTTGACCCATCCGACACGTAATATCGCCCATACTTACGATGAGCAAAATAATTTAGGTTTGCGCTAAAATTAAGAAGACATCAATTCAATTTCAGAAAATATTACTTGCAATTGTTGATTCGATTTTGTGAGGACATTTGCAAGAAAAATTCCCTCTCCTCATAGAACAAAGAACATCATCGGTAGATGTTGTATTGGAAGAAAAACTTCACTCCTAACTTTGCTTTTATATTATCGTGATAATAAGGAACAAGATGAGCTAAAAAGGAGATTGATGTGTGAGATGTTTATAATTTGAGAAATGAACCGGTGACGGGTGAACAAATGAAGGTGACAGTTAATGAGAGGCGTAAAGAAATATTACGAGTATTTATACAAATTAAATTGAATTAGGGTTTTTAAAAAAACGTGATTGATAAAATTATAGACACGTGTTAATCGGTAAATTTTTTAGTCGCGTGTTGATCAGTAAAGAAGTTGGACATGTGACACATGATAATCGGGGTAAATAGTTTGCTAAAAGGTTGTTATAATTATGGGCAAATGGTAGAGGAAGCCTTTTATCTGTAGGAAAAATTCCTTTTCTTTTGGAAAATCGACATAAGGCCTAAATTCATTCATTCAACATATCCAATCAGACAATATCATCTATTGCCTCTGGCAGCTCATTGAAAGAAAACAAATAGAAACACAAGAAGAATTAGTATAAAATTTTGTTAGGGTATGAGCTAGCTTATTCCCTTCTCGCTTTACAATTGAAAAAGAAATGAAGATTTAGCAGCTTTAATCCTGTCCAGCATGAGCCCTCATGAAAAGTCTCGCATCCGAGTTCGTGTAAATTCATCATTTAGCAATCTACAATCACCTTCAATGCTAGAGATCTGCATACCCAAGAAATCGCTCTCCATGCCGCAAGGCATTCTGCATGATCATAGGAATTTCTCTGCAGCACGCAATGGCTCCGTCTCCGCGTGGATTACAGCTCCATTACAGTCAAGAGCAGCAAACCCATAACTGCTTGAATTCCTAAACACATATGTACCTATTATTAATACATGAGAACTGGAAATTGATCAATTGAATATTTATTTCTTTTAAAGCTTAATGTTTTATTAATCACACACATATATAATTTCAAGTTCCAGGTGACCTTTCGCATTTTTATCATACTACGCGTCTTTTCTCAATTGAATTAAGGACACTGACAAATATTTCCAAATCATTCCTTTTTCTTTCTTTTTTTTTCATATATGGAAAACACAATTCTAACTCTACAACAAATAAAATTCAGTAAAAACATATCAACTCAAAGAATTATTCACCTCAAATCACTAATTGTGAAAAACATAGAGCCACCAAATGCTAAGAAGGGGCCGGAATCAAGAACTTTATGATGAACGATAAGGAGACGTACAGTTTCCTAACGACATGACACATATCCGAAAATCGAATTGGTCACAAACTACTAAAGAATAGTTTTTAAATTGTTCTCTTGTGACATAATTTTACTGTAAATGTAAGGAGTAAAATGGACCAAATAAAAATTAATATAATATCTTTGGGACCTAAAAATGAAATGAAAATGGTTGTTCACTTGTTTGTTCTCTTAAGTACTGCTATATATATATCAAGTATGATCTGAAATAATTCGAGGGTGATACAAATGGTAATTTACTGATTAAACATTTCCGAAACATGAAACTACAAGAACTAATGTTGCAAAGAAATTTTAATGTCGTGATCTGAATTTGAATTTGAATCAGGTCACCTAATAAGGCATATTTTAGGGTCATGATCCGATTGTGAATTAGGTTAGTTTATCGAGATAGATTTTAGGATAATGACCCAAGTGTGAATCAGATCATCTTATCAGGGTAAATTTTAGGGTCATGACCCGAATTTGAATTAGGTCACCTCACCACGAAAAATTTAGGGTCATGATCTGAATTTCAATTAGGTCACCTAACAAGGCAAATTTTAGGGTCATGACCCAATATGAATCGGGTCACCTCACCAAGGAAAATTTAGGGTCATGACTTGAATTTCAATCAGGTCACCTAATAAGACAAATTTTAGGGTCATGACCTAAATTGGAATCAACTCATCTCACCAAGGCAATTTTTTTTGGGTAAATTGACCTCACGTCCAACCATCTTTTAGTATTCTTTTTTTGTTTTGTTTTGTGACTGAACTTGAAGTGTTAATTCAAGCTGCATACGTATCCTCTTTAAGTAGGAATCAAGTCGTATACGTAGTTCAACCTCAACTAAAGCGATTTATCTTAGTTTATGACGTCAACGCTAATGAATGACCAATATCTTAGAAGGGATAAGACCGCCACTCATTTTTGAAATAAATATGTTTTGTGACTGAACTTGAAGTATTAATTCAAGCTGCCTACATATCCTCTTTAAGGAGGAATCAAGTCATCACGTAGTTCGTATGATGTCCCAATATTTTGGTCAAGATATGGTTAAATAGTTTATCCTCATGTTTATGAGGTGGATACCTCTATGTTTGGTTGAGGCTTGTTAAGTAGTTTAATCTCGTGCTTAGGAGGTGAAGGCCCCAATGTTTGGTTTAGGCCTATTAAATAGTTTTACCTCGTGCTTAGGATGTGAATGCCTCAATGTTTGGTTGAGGCTTGTTAAGTATTTTTACCTCGTGCTTAGGAGGCGAATGCCTCTATATTTGGTTGGAATTTGTTAAGTAGTTTAGCCTCTTATTTTGGAGGTGACTGCCTCAATGTTTGGTTGAGCCTTATTAGACGGTTTAACCTCGTGCTTAGGAGGTGGATGCCCCAAATTTTGGCTGAGGCTTGCTAAGTAGTTTAACCTCGTGCTTAGGAGGTGCTTCACTTATATATTTTCATATGAAGATTCTGACCTTGTTTCATCTTCATATTCGTCTTCCAATTGTGATGTATGATATTGTAGAGATTTTGCATCTTTAATAGTCACCTCTAAACTGCGAGTCTTTGTCACCTCATGTTGGTGATCCTTTTAGAGAGTGTCCAAATCAGACATGGTTTGGTCATCTTCCTCCACTTGTCTTTTTCCAGCATCTTTATACAGCTTATCAAATGTTTTCTTGGTCTCCTTCATGAAGTCAGCTAGCATTTCAGTCAATGTGACCAGCTGCTCTTCAATCGACTTTTCACCCGCCACCATTACATTGACGGTCTCAAACGCATCATGAGATTCGCATCTCATGACAAATTCATCACCTTCACCAGTGTCAGGTGATGGTTTCTTGTCGGGATATACCGACCTGTTGGTAAGTGGGACATGATGGTCTCTTTTAGACCACCAAAAGCTATTGGTGCTCCATCTGATCCAACCTTTTGAAGGTGGCTTATTCCCTTATTTTTAAGTAAGATAGTTCCCCTCATGAGATGATGAAATTCTTCATCCGTATGGGATGTGGGCGTAACAGGTTCACTGCTAGCCTTTTTCTTCGAAGCTTTTGAGCTCGAAGTCAGCACCACATTTTCTCAAAATTTGGGTTGAGTCCTTGTGTGATACACGTGAGGCGTCGTCATCACATGCCTATGGATTTTAATCCTTGGCTTCACATAAGGGTTTGGAAGCCTTACTACCTCGCTAGAGGCAACCTTGGTGTCAGAGCCTATGGATAGACTCCTCTTTTGGTGATCCTTCTTGTTCCCACCGAATTCCATTTCAGTAAACTTAAGAGTAAACAAGAGACGAAGGGTAAGAGTGTCCCACTGGACGTGCCAATTTGTAGACTATGAAAAATCACACAACTAAGGTTAGAGTTAGCATGCAAAAATTCAAAGCAAACAAATAATTAACGAAATTAATAATTTTATTAATCTCAAAATATAATGCGATTATGGTTACAACTCTTATCACTCCTTGATTAATGTTTACTTTAAGCAAAAACTCTAGGCTACTCTTCCTCAAAGATATCAGCCACAATGCTAACTTTTGCTCTTAATTTGGTGTACTCCCTTTTATGGACGGGAGCTAGGGGTGTTTTGGTGCTGACGAGGGTAGAGGCTCACCTGGGTGAAGTTATGGAAAGGGCATCTAGAAACTAGAAGGTTGGGTAGAGTTTCAGCTATGTAATTTTCGGTCCTTTTGTCAATGCGAGAAGTCTTCATTTTATAGTGGCTGAAGGGGAGCTCTAGGGTATCTGAACTCAATATTCCTTGATGAGTGAATATTTTCTTACCCTAAATAGCTTATCTGATTCACCTTCAGAGGTCTTGGGCTGTTGACCCGATTTACCTTCCTTTGTTGACCCGATTTACCTTCCTTTCTTGGATATAAATATGCTTTTTACCATTTATAGGTGATTTAGGTCGTTAGACTTTGGGTGATCTGACCTGATCCGCCTTCCTTTCTTAGACACAAATATGCTTTTTACCATTTATAGGTGATTTAGATCGTGTGAACAGTATCACCTTAAGAGGCGAATATCCACTTACCATATATATTTGCTCTGATTCACCTCTAGAGGTCGATTTACTTTTCTTATTTGAAGTGAATCAGATATTGTTCATTTACATTTTGACCAGAGCATTTTTGAGGAAGCTTCTCGAAGCTTTCGTTCTCATTCAGCCTCTTTACATAACTCTTATATCAGGCATTTTTTAGGCCTTTTATAAATTGGGTCGTGCCCCTCGACCTCATAGGCTGACGTAGGTCTTGTTAAGACTTTCTCCATCTATGAATTTTTTGTTTGATCTATTTGACTTGATTTTGACATGACCTAACATAAATGACACATGATCTATATTATTTATTTTTTTGCCAAAATTTCATCGCCTATTGATAAAGGGATCATATTAGAAAATTGATTTAGGTAGTGATCAAAATAAAAGAGTGAAACGTATATTCATGATTGGACAAGTGTTAATTGTATGATATATATTGTGTCGATCATAGAATTGTACCTTTCCGAAACCAATAATTAGAAAATAAGTGAATCTCTAATCTACTCATTTCATCAAGATATATAGATTCAATATAGATCCAATCCAATATATTGTAAAAAGTTTCTGAAAATAATTGGATCCAATCCAATAATATTGTAAGACTTCAAATATTATACTCATTTCAATAATATTTTGTTTTACGGTAGAAGTAAAGCATCTATTTAATTTTGCGAAAAAGATACTTACAAAAATGTAGTAAACCGTAGATTTGCAAACAAGGATAATGGTGACCGGAACAACGGAAGAGTTTGATTTGCAATGAACTCACGTGTCGGCTAATGGGAGTTGTCCAGAAGCTATATTTTTTCTTTCTTATGATCAAGAGTATTTATATAGTTAAAAGTGAATAATTTGGGTTTTCAAAAAACGTGTCTGGCATAAATTATAGACACCTGTTAATCAATAAAGAGCCAGATTAGGACAAGGATACACGAATAAAATCCGTTGTTATATGTGGTGAAAAAATGTGTCGTTGATCCTATGACAGTTACATCTGGTTCTAGGACAATTTAGCAAACATTTTTATTTGGTTCTATATTGAATTCACGTTTCTTTGGGTTAATAATATTAAGGAATAAGGATCAACATAGTACCTTTTAAGTTTCAACAATTAATTAAATGACTTTGCTCAAATTCAAAGTTTTTTTTTTCTTTCGATAATAAAACCACAATGCGAACAGGAAAAGTAATAGTGGAAAGTTGCAACGAAAATTAATTTTATTAAACTTTTCCGAAAATTAACATACATTAAGAACTTAAACCTTTTTTCCTTTTTCAAAACCTAATCCAAGAAACAATTCCAGATCATCCACTGATTATATCCTAGAAACATAAACTTTTTTTCCTTTTTCCTTTTCATTTTCTACCTTTTCAACAGCTGCAATCTCATCTTCATCGTCACATCGCTACTGCTGGTCTCGTCGCTGCTACTGCCATAATCAAAGTCATTTGGATCGAATTCATCAAAACCTTTCCATTTGAGATTATTCCTTTCCTTCTCCTTCTCCTTCCCTAGATCCTTTCTTTGATCATAATTCCTTTCTCTTTCCCTTTCCCTATCACTTAACCAAACAGTACCACATCTTCCTCATCTTCAATCCAGGACACTTTTCCTTTACCATCGAGGCGAAAAGCCGAAAATTCATCATTGTCCTCTTTGATAAGGCTTTCACCACTGTTGGTTTAATCTGGTCCTGCGAATCAATATAATTCATATATATAGAGTTAGTTAATTATGTCAAAATTTACATATTAGTTACTCCCTCCGTCTATCAATACATATTTTTTTAGACTTTTTAATTTTTTCAAAATAAATTATTTAATTTCATGTCTAATTTAGATCAAAATATGTTAAATTTTTCCTTTCACCTTATTTTCTGTATCAATAACTTAAAAGCATTTATATTGAGAGACGACACTTCCCTCACATAATCATGGTAAGACATAGTGAACAAGGTTAAGTCAACTCTAATACATCATCGCACAAAATCAATAATCAATATGTCATAAAAAATGAAAGTTAGTATGCGTCTATCCGAAATGTGACCTTTTTTATATCTCAAACATAAAAATAATACAAATACTAAAAATTAATATAAAAAATATAATAAAAGGACAAAAGAAACATTAAAGTACGAGTGAGGTCCATCGGTCGGTCCTTCTCTCTTACTTGATCTTCCCAAATTGATTGGCCATCTTGTTAATTACTTCATTCCAATAGAGGAGCCAACTCATGACAAGTCATACTTGATTCTCCTATTAGAGATGCTATAATATCAAATTGTATGCTCTCGCGTTTCTATCCTAGCTACTACGTGGCGTTATTCTTGGTGCTACCTCAATCTCTTTTTATCTTAGTAATCAAACATAAACCACCCATTTTTCTAGTTATCTTTTGTATATCTACACAAGCAAACAACCCACTCTTAAGTCCACAACCAAACATTCCATCTTTGTCTCATATCTTCGCCGCCGCCACCACCAAAACTTAGAAAACACCGCTCGCTTATCTTCTCTTAAATTGTTCACAACTCCACCTCTACTATATCTAACGGATATGTAAATTTACATATTTTGTTTCAAGTTTGTAGCGTGTGCAAAATGCAAAACCATTCCTTAATTTTGCAATTGAATGAGCTACTGTGTTCATGTATCCTATTCTGACAAACTAAAATTAGTATACATAGGATTTCTCAATTTATGTGTGAACGTTGGATTGAATACTGTTTGGACATGGATCTAAATGGTGATTGTTTTGGAGATACTTGAGACATTTAATGTTTGGATTTGGGGATAGCAAAGGTGAGATTGAGTACTTAACAACATGTAGCAGAATCAAGGTACTTAAAATCAAATTCATTCCTAGCGACGGACGGGGATGTAGAGCGGAGCACGGTAGGACGTAAAGGAACGAAAGATCCTTTTACTATATTATATATATTTAAAAAATATGGATGAAGAAGGGTTAAAAAGAATATTAGATAAATTTAGGGATTACAGTGTAAGAATTTAAAGGCTCTACATGATAACATTGGACAACCTAGCCAGTTTTTTTAGGGACCAAATTCTAAGTTTTCTTCTTTAGGGACCAATTTTTAAAAAAATATATATAATTTGAGAACGGTTGGAGCTCTACTCCCACCGATCCCACTCTTTGACACAACGTTCCTACATCACCCACCCTCCTAGATCTATAGGTAGAAACTGGCATGCATGACCCATCCAGCATGTAGGAACGCTCGCACCTATGTGCTGGCATGCGATTTTAAGAGTTTTAACTACGATGAGCAGAATAATATAGTTTGCGCAAAAATAAGACATCGATTCAATTTTCAGAAAATAATACTTACAATTGTTGATTCGATTTTGAGGGGACATTTATGCAAGCAAAAATCCTTTCTCATAGATCAAAGAACATCATTTGTCGAGGTTGTATTTGGAGAAAAACTTCACTCCTAACATTGTTTTTGTGTTATCGTGAAAATTAGGAAAAGATGAGATGAAAAGGAGATTGATGTATGAGATGTTTATAATTTGACAAATGAACCGGTGGTGGGTGAGCAAACGAAGGCGGCGGCTAACGAGAGGCGTAAAGAAGTATTACAAGTATTTATACAAATTAAATTGAATTAGGGTTTTGAAAGAGTGTGATTGATAAAAATTATAGACACGTGTTGATCAGTAAAGAGGTTCGACATGTGATATGTGATCATCAGTAAATAATTCGCTAAAGGATGCAATGAAGAAAACAATTTTTTTTAATTAAGAAGGGTGACTTTATTAAATTAAAATGGTCGAGTAAAGTCGCGTCGAATTATCGATAATCCCGGATGAAACTCTCCTAGCCCTCCAAACTAGGACAAAACCGTTTGTATTATCGATAACTCTCCTTCACGACTCTATTATTAGGGCGAATTACAGAAGTCAATTACATAATGAAGATGATCGGGTACAAGCGCCCTAGATCACTGAAAATAAATCCTAGGAATAGATGCCATAAACACAATAATCAAATTATACAACTCAAAGCATGTATAAAATGTGGATCAAGAAAGGTTGTCGAAAATAACTTCTCTCCATCTTATTCGACCACAACTGAAATCCTGCCAGAAAAGTGATAAGTTCTAAAGTCGTGTAACTGAAACTTTTGATTGCCGCTTTGTACCACCACACACCCTGATGCATGATACCAAAGAGCATGTCGTCCTATCTAGGAATGATTACAAGAGACTACCGCAAATAAAAGATCATAAAGTCTCTCTGAGATTCCGCCACTATTTTCTGAAAAAACCATCCCACTGCTTCTATCTTTTGAACATAGAACTTCATTGAAATCCCTAATAAAACAAACATGGGCGCAATGCATTGTACATAAAATGCAAAAAGATCTTCCCATAGTTCAGCTCGAGTCAAATCATCCATTCTAGAATAAACGCATATACAACAACCCGAGAAATTCTCCTCCACTATGATCCCATCAACAATGATCGAGCTATCACAATAATCATAAGATAATACCTTAAAAGTTGACTCCTTCAAAACAAAAGAATTCCTCATTCCAAAGAAAAGATGATCATGGGTGAGTAGTTCGGACAACTAGGATTTTTGTCCTGTCATCTTTGCGGTCGAAATTGAGATCGATGTTGTTGCCTTTTCACCTTCAATTGCAAAAGACATACCTAATTGTAATCTTGTAGAAACTATAACCTCTGGAATTGGCGGTAGTTTATTCTCTTTGCAGTTGGCAATGGTTAATCCATTAAGATCACTCACACCCATAAATTTATAAACGCTTTTAAAGTCTTTTGACGCCTGAGAGATTTAGATTTTCCTGGAGACTTTCCCGGAGATTTACAATTAGCAAGGACGGAATTTGAATTTGAATTCAAAATTGTCCCACTTTCCTTATTCAAGCCCATTTCTGACTCTAATCTCCTCATTCAATGGAATATGTGCAATCGTAACAGCCCCCTGAATTTCAGCATCCCTATTAGAATTATTAAACCTCCAACACCAATCTCTTGATCCGAGGGTTGAGAATCCGGGACAATAGTATCGATAGACTGCTGGGAAACCAAAACTACTGTATCATTACTTGGAAAAATATCCTTTTCACTATCAGAGCTAGAACCACCATAGACAACGATTGCACCATCAACTGACCAGCTGGGATGTCATTAGCCCGTACACCATCTTCATTCACTAAACCAGATTTCCTAAAAGATATAGGAGACACATACATATGTTCTTCCTGAACAATCCATAATTGGAACAAGACAGAATCAATAGCAACCCAAAATTTATCAGGGATAACTCTGTTATTATGAACCTGCAGTTGCTTATAATTATGGGCAAATGTTATAGGTACATAACCTTTTATGTGTTAGAAATTTTCTTTGCTGCTTTAATTCCTAATCACATGTACCTAGCTATTATTAATACATGGGAAGTTGGGAACTGGAACAAATAGAATTCTTGAACAAATCAAATTTCGTAAAAACATATCAACTCAAAGAATTATTTACCTCAGATCTCTAATTGTGAAAAACATCGAGGCACCAAATTCTAAGAAAGCAAATTGAGAACTTTAGGATGAAATGATAAGGAGGTAGTTTCCTAACGACATGATACATATCCAACAATCGAATAGGTGACAAACAACTAAAGAATGGTTCATAATTTGATCTCTTATATATGATATCCTTTTACAGTAAATGTTAGGAATAAAATGGACCAAATTAAAAATTAATATCTTATCTTTGGGACCAAAATGAATGAAAATAATGGCTGTTTAAGCTCTGAAGTGCTATATCAAGTATGATCTGAAATAATTCGAGGGAAATTAATTTATAGATTAAACATTTCGTGAACATGAAACTACAGGAATTAATGTTGCAAAGAAACTTTATTTTTATTTTTTTAAAAGAAAAGGAAAATTTAAAATCTAGCTACGCATCAAAGCAAACCAAAATTGCCCACAGCCTGCCGGACTCGACCACTTTAATAATCCCTTGATCTTCTGGTTCTTCCTGAGAGCATCATGATCAGCTCCGCTTCCTCTGCTTTGGCCATGGCTTCTGCTTCTGCTTCTTCTGCCTCCCTCAGAGCAACTAACGCCTCCGTGAGTGCAATCGCCGCCTCCTCCACTGCTTGTTCAACCATTGCATTAATCTCTTCGGTTGCCATGCGCCTCATCATCCTCTCCAGCTCTGAATAAACTCCTTTGTTGTCCATTTTGCAAATGGCTAGCTTTTTCACTTTCCTAGAAATATTCCTAGGATCATATTAGGAAGACGATCTAGGTCTCGAAATAAAAGACTGAAACAGATATGCATGAATGGACATCATGTGTTAATTGTATGATATATATCTTGCTGATCATAGAATTGTTCCTTTCCTAAACCAATAATTAGAAAATAAGCGAATCTACTCGTTTCATCAAGTAAGATATAGACACTCAATATAGATCTAATCCGATATAATGTAAAAAGTTTCTGGAAATAATTGGATCCAATATATATATATATATATATATATTGTAAGACTTCAAATATAATACTCATTTCAATAATATTTTGTTTAATGGTATAGAAGTAAGGCATCGATTTAATTTTGAAAGAATGATACTTACAAAAATTTGGTTAATTCGAACAATGATAATGGTGACAGGAACAATAGAAGAGTTTGATTTGCAATGAACTCAAGTGTCGGCTAATGGGTGTCGTCGGGAGGCATTTTTTTTTCTTTCTTATGAAGAGTATTTATTTAGTTAAAAGTGAACTAATTAGGGTTTTTCAAGAAACGTGTCCGACATCAGTTTTAGACACGTGTTAATCAATAAAGGGCCGGGTAGGACATGGACACACGAATAAAATCCATCGTTATATATGGGAAAATTGTTGTCGTTGATCTTACGATACTCTTGTGACTGTTACATCTGGTCCTAGGACAATTTAACAAACATTTTTACACTTATGTCCTATATTCAAATCTCTTGGGTTAATAATATTAACTTTGTTTATAGATGAGCTCAACTCTAGTCTTATTTTCTCTCAAAAAAAAAAACTCTAGTCTTATTCTCGCCTCTTTGTGTTGAAGTACAGTTCAAATTTCATTTTAATTAATCCTGTAGTGACAGACTAAACTGTCCAGATAAAATAAATATAGAGTTCTAAGGTAATTTGAAGACATGATGTAATAATTCAGAAACTACAGGGCCAAAATTTTAGTACAATGTTGTTTTTTACCTCTAAAACTGAAATATCTATATGTAATACTATTTTATGAGTACTAAAAATTCATGTTAACTATTTCTCATTAAAGATAATGTTTCATGTTGGTTTATGTTACTTGTAAATTTAAGCCTTCACGTGTATGTATTTGAGTGTTCATCCCTCACATAATCATTGTAAGAGATACTGATTGTTTTGCTTAACGTAGTTAAAAATCATCTATGTCGCATCTATGGATCATAAAACCAATTGTATGGTCTGATCGCTTGTGTGTCCTAGCTCTTATATATTCTGTGGTGTTATTCCTGGTGCTACCTACGTCTCTTTCTATCATGGTATAATCAAACATCATCAAACACCCATTTTTCTAATTATCTTATCTATATCTACACAAGCAAACAACCCACTCTTAAATCCACTACCGAACATTCCATCTTTGTCTCATATATATATATTCTCACCACCACGACCAAAACCCAGAAACCGCTGCTCTCTCTCGCATCAGAAAATTATAAATTTAATACCCGATCCTAATACTTAAATATTAAAATAATTTTTTTTGAACAAATATGTTATTTCCGGATACAGTGTATACGGGACAAGCTAATTGCGTAATCTTAATTATGCGATTATCTTGTCCCGTATACACTATATCCGGGACAAGTATTCATTAATTAGGGGTTGAGATAATTAATTAGCCGGTCCCGTATTCGTTTTATACGAGACATTTTTTTTTTTTTAATTAGCTTGTCCCAAATTCGATGTATACGAGAATAGTTTTTTATGTTCACCTCCTAGGACTCCGTTGTACAAAAATAGCGCACCCCTCTCTCGCATAGGTTATCTTATATTGTTCACAACTCCACGTCTATTATATCTAACGGATATGTAAACTTTTACATATAGTTTGAAGTTTGTAATGTGTGCAACTGCAAAATCATTCTTTAATGACAATAAAAACTGAACTGAACCGACCCGAAGCGAACAGATTCTTGTCGTTATAATTTTCTCCTTTGGTTTTATTTTGACAAAAACAAAATTTGCTGCATGGTTAAATCAAGTAAACACAAACCAAATACAGGAAATGTTTAATTATCCATACTCCCCCTTTTAACCAAAAAAGACAAAGGTTCATACAACGCTTCACAAAAACTACATAGTCTTTACGAAGTATAAAAAAACACTAAACTCGCCCTGAAATTAAGATCACGTCTTCAATAAAGTGCAAGGAAGCTCCCCCTCATGCTAACCTTCAAATCTATTCTAGACGAGCTTTGAGACGGTTTAACATTTTCTTTCGGCGATTCCAATACTTATGTGCAGCTTGTACGTCTTCAAGAGCAGTAATCACTCGTGCCAAGTCAGGAGAATTCTCTAGAGCTCTATCTGATGGAGCCTTATTGTGCCAACAGATTCCGCTAGCACAGTAGAATGGCTTTGAGACCGTGACCACAGGACTAAGACACTGCCAATCACAGCTCAGCTGAACGAAAACAGAGGATGAATCTGCGCTCACAGGATGAAGAGCACAGCAACAGAAACAGTAACAACTCAGAAAGATGAAATGAAGAAGACGAAGATTAAGAAAACTTGAACGAAAAACAGGATTGTAATCATATCCATTTTGTGAAACGATTTGATGCTAAAAACTTAAATCTAAGGCTTGACTTTGGTATCTAAATTGTTTGGATCCTAAGAAAATCTAATTTCGGTTTCTGGGTATTCTAAGGTGTTCACTCACCAATGCAACCAAGGTTTTATAAAACTGTAAAAATGAAGAAGATGAAGAAAAAAGAGTGAAGAAAAATGGCGATTTCAATCTCTTTAATTTTTGTATTGAATGCTCAATTAACTTGTTTTCTTTCTTTCTCCTTCTTCTTACTCTTTTAACATAACAGAATGACTCTATATATAGGGTCGAACATGCTCGACGTCCTAACAGAAATGGAAAAGCAAATACAGCCTGGATTTTTGGAAAACCAGAAACCATAAAGTGAAAACTAAAAGTGGTATTCTCCTTACACGATTTCGTTACTCTCTTCCCAATACAACTGTAATTTAACCTTTGACTTGATCATAAAGCATATTCGAGTAAATCCAACACTGTAAAACAGTGAAAACAGGCAAACTGCACTTCATCTTCTTCCTTGCGAAAAACACCATTTTTGTTGACTTTCGGGTTGACTTTCGTTCTGAGCTTGATCACGACTGAATCTTCTTCTTAACTTCATCTTCCTACTTCTAACAACTTCATTTAACTTCAACTTGAATTAAAACTACACTAAAATTTGAATTTCGCCGTTTGCTTGACGGCCAAGCTTTCTCTAGCTTACAGACCCATTTTGCGATCTTCTTAGAACTTCCGTTTGAACCTTCAGTCTCCTTTAATGGAGTATTCTCGACATTTTTCTGTCGACAAACACAGCTGCCGTGCCTTCAACTGACAATGCTTGATTTTCGTTCTTCACAGAACAACTCGAACTCACATTATGACTTCTAGGCCATCCCAGATAAAATTGAGCATACCAACTTCTTCGTTTCAACAAGACGAAGCTACCCACTTAACTAATTTATTGAAAACTGCAGAAATAAACGACTTGGACTGAAAATAAAGATAGAACCCTAACCGATTTGGGGCTTTTCGATTTAGGGAATTGCTGAACGATTGCTCTTAGAAGTAGTGTAGGCGACACCTTCCTGAGTATTTTCATGTATGTCACGACCTCCGACTTTGCTCCGGCCGGTCCGCAGATCGTTTGCAAGGATTTCTGTCGACAGCTTCTCTGGAACTCCACCCGAGTCCTCAAGTTTTGCTGCAGATACGGCCAAGTCCTTCTGTTCTGGACGATGTGCAGTTTCGTCCTTTCTGCAGAAACATTTCTCTTCAACTCTGCTCGACCTTTCCATGCACTGTTTTGCTTCGATTTCCTTCGAGATCTTCACCAGCATCTTGTAAAAACTTTCCACGAGTGAATTGTCGAAGACAGGTGCTTCAGCAGTCGACTGCTTCTTCTTCACGGCTTGTTTCTTCTGCTGGAAGTTAACTCTGGCCTTCAAGTCTTTCTTTTCTTTCTTCTCTGCTGCAGCTTGGGCTTCAATGATCTCGAGCCCCTTGAGATGACCTACTCCAACACTATCTTCAAGAAGTTCAGCATCGTGGATATCCCGTTGATGGGTGAGATGTATAGCATCCATACCTAATGTCCTCGGCATGCTCTCCAGTTTGTCCGTAACCAATCGCTCAAAGCCTTGCAATATTAGAATGCGGTAAATGGTGGAAGGAAAAATCAGGTTTTTCTTGTTGGAAACTTCCTGAGACCGTGACCACAGGTGGTGCGAGCACAGCACTCTGCCAATCACAGCTCAGTACTACAGAAGACTGAAGATAAACCTGTGCTCACAGGATGAAAAGCACAACAACAGAAACAAAGCAGCACAACCCAGAAAGATGAAATGAAGAAGACGAAAGAAAAACTTAAACTAAAATAGGATTGTAATCATATCCATTTTGTGAACGATTTGATGCTAAACTTAAATCTAAGGCTTAATGTTGGTATTTAAATTGTTTGGATCCTAGAAAACTAATTTTGGTTTTGGGTAATCTATGGCTTCTCTCACCAATGCAACCAAGCTTTTTAAAAAACTGTAAAAAGAAAAAATGGCGATTTCAATTGCAGATTTCTATTTGTTTTTAAAGAAATGCATCGCTTTTATGTAAATGACAGAGAGTCCCATATTTATAGTCGAACATGCTCGACGTCCTAACAGAAAAAGGAAAGCAAATACAGCCTGGATTTTTGGAAAACTAGAAACCATAAACAGAAAAATGAAAACTAAAAGTGGTATCCTCCTTGCACGATTTCGTTTCTCTCTTCCCAATACAACTGTAATTTAACATTTGACTTGATCATAAAGCATATTCGAGTAAATCCAACACTGTAAAACAGTGAAAACAGGCAGACTGCACTTCGTCTTCTTCCTTGCGAAAAAACGCCATTTTTGTTGACTTTCGGGTTGACTTTTGTTCTGAGCTCGATCACGGCTGAATCTTCTTCCAAACTTCATCTTCCTACTTCTAAAAACTTCATTGAACTTTAACTTGAAAGAAAACAACACTAAAATTTGAATTTCGCCATTTGCTTGAAGGCCAAGCTTTCTCCTAGCTACAGACCCATTTTGCGATCTCCTTAGAACTTCAGTTTGAACCTTCAGCCTCCTTCAATGGAGTGTTCTCAACATTTTTCCGTCAACAAACATAGCTGCCATGCCTTATACTGACAATGCTCGATTTCCGTTCTTCTTAGAACAACTCTAACATACATTATGATTTCCAGGTCATCCCAGACAAAATTGAGCATACCAACTTCTTCGTTTCATCAAGACGAAGCTACCCACTTAATTAATTTGTTAAAAACTGCAGAAATTAACGACTTGGACTGGAAATTAAAGATAGAACCCTAACCGAATTGGGCTTTTCGATTCAGGGAATTGCGAGTCAATTGCTCGAAGAGATGTTGTAGGCGACACCTTCCTGAGTATTTTGATGTATGCCACGACCTCCGACTTTGCTCCGGCCGGTCCGCAGATCGTCTGCAGTGAATTTCGTCGAGAGCTTTTCTGAAACTCCACCCGAGTCCCCAAGTTTTTCAGCAGGTACTGCCAGGTCCTTCTGTTCTGGACAGTGTGCAGTTTCATCCTTTCTGCAGAAACACTTTTCTTCAACACTGCTCGACCTTCCAGTGTACTGTTTTGCTTCGATCCTCTTCGAAAACTCCACTAGCATCTTGTAGAAGCTTTCCACGATTGAATTATCGAAGATAGGTCCTTTTGCAGTCGACTGCTTCTTCTTCAAGTCTGGTTTCTTTTGCTGGAAGTTACTTCTGGCTTTCAATTTCTCCTTTTCTTTATTCCCAGCTGCAGCCTGTGCTTCAATGATCTCGAGCACCTTGAGATGACCTACTCCAACATTTCTTACCATGAACCATGTCAGCAACTTGTTGGAACATTAGACGTCCTATGTCAACAGGAAGGCGATTGCCAATCCTATACATTAGTTGAGCAGCTTGAGGTTGTACAAGGTTGATTTGTTCAGTAGGAACCCAGTTGGAGCAGACAATCTGATGTAGAAAAGAGTACCTGCAAGTAAGATGGTGAGATTCTAAACCGTATTGTGGCCACACAAGAATTTGTCCACCAGAGATGAAAGATGCAATCGAACTCAGGCTAATGTCTGCTTCTGTGACGTTGGAGACGGAACTATTGACAGCTTCAGCTGGGGAGAAATGATACAGATTGCTACGGAAGTAGACTTTCATGTAGAACAAATCTCCCACAAGCGTCAATCCAATCATGAGATTGGCGTAGACCTTCTTCACAACAGATTGTGGATATGCAACAAGACCATGAATACTGCCTACCAATTCTAACTCTTCAAAAATATTCCACCATGCGGCTTTGACACAGTCATACCTGAAGATGTTGCATTGTTGAGTGAAACCCCTAGGAAGGATATACTCGTTGTAGTATTCCTTTGCAGCTTCATCATAAAAATCACCATGGACACCATATTCATCAACCTTGTCAATATGTGTGACGTGGAAACAGCGTAATGGCACAGCATAAATGGGTTGAGCATTAGGTGTTGGTAGAGAAGCAGCAACATCTTCCATGACAACTTCGTCTTCATTTGCAACAGCATCGGGAATTTCAGCATCTTCACTGTCTACAACTATCAAGTCATTAGCGACATATGGCATAATTGATTCTCGGTGAAAACCAAACCCGGTAGGTTCTGTATGAATAGCTAGAGAACATTCGTGGTTAAGATTGAATCCAAGAGCTTTTTCATTAATGAATAGGGAAGGAGATCCGGACTTTTTCATAAAGTCTTCGGAGTGGGAAGAAGACGAAACTTTTTCAATTGCTTTTCCTTTTCCAATCGGTCGTTGAGATCTACGAACACCTGGTCGATAAACCTTTTGGTTTTTCTTACTGCAAGAGCCAACATCGGATCTCTTATGCTCGTGAGGCCTTAGAGAATCTCCCAGTACCATATCATATGAATCCCCACTACTGACATTTATAACTTGAGGACGAGGAGGAAGAGTCATAAGACTCAGTCGAATTGCTTCACGCATATCATCTTCAAATTCAACACGAGAAGGAGGATTATGAAGACTTAGATGAACTACATCACGGATTTCATCTTCCGAGTAACCAGCCTCCCTTAATTCAATAATAGTACCAGGACTGATATTTCCTGAATGATTTGCTTCAACATTGTGCGGATTCATCATTTTCCAATCAGTCGTGGATGGTGATCAGTTTGTTGATACTTGAGACAAATAAATCGGTGAAGGATGAACAAATAAAAGCGGCGGCTAACGAGAGGTGTAAAGAAATATTTTTACCAAACTTTATACATACTAAATTCCAAATTGAATTAGGGTTTTAAAAAGTGCGCGATGGATAAAAAATATAACCATGTCTTAATTGGTAAGTTTTAGACACATGTTGATTTCGTCTTTTGATTTAAGCTTGATGTTCCCTTATTTCCTTCACGTGGAGGCGCAGAAAGATTTTCTCTTGGATTTGGTGGCTTTTTGATGGCGAAAGTCGCAAATGTAATTCTTTCTTTGACTTTTTAGGCGTGTAACGATTTTCTTCTTATTAAAAAAAGGATAAAAAATTAAAGAAGTTGGACATATATATGACATGTGACAATCATCAAATAAATTCGTAAAGGATAATGAAAAGAGTAATATTAGGGATGGTGACTTAATGTAGTGATTAATGTATTGAATTCAATAAACGATGACATGTGACATAAAATATCTTGAATTCTGATTTTATTTTTTTAAATACAAAGTAAAAATAATTAAAATATTAGGTTTAATGACACATGTCACCATATTATGAGCCACTACGTTAGTCACTACACTAAGTCGCTATCCCTAACATTAAAAGTTGTTGCATGCATTTACGGATAAAGGATAGAGGTAGCCTTTTATCTGTTTTGCTGCTTTAATTCTTAATCACATGACCATTATAAATATATGGGCTCGAAACTCATTTTGAACATTTGCTCTCTTATGTTATGTTATGTTATATTTCTTTTTTCTTTTTTTTTATATATCTAATATAATATTCTACCCATTCAAAAAAAGTCCGCTCATTCAAGAGTTGACCTCATGATATATTTTTTTTAAAGCTGGATGTTTTGTTAATTTGAATGACATGATAATTTCATATATTGAGAGGGTTTTTTTTTTTTTTTTACTTTGATAATCGTAAGAAGAAAAAATTCGTAAGATTTCCAGGTGACATTTTGCATGTTTAGTTCTATACTATGCCTCTTTTCTTTTGTTTTGTTTTTTTGATTGAATTAACGACACTAAAAAATATTCCCAAATGATTAATATATTTTTTTTTCTATATGCACAACTTTAATTCTTTTCTTCCTTTTTTTTTTTTTATGGAAAACACAATTTTAATTCTTGATCAAATAAAATTCACTAAAAACATATCAACTCAAAGAATTATTTACTAGAAATATGTAGTTGTGTTTCAGGAGACATATTACTTTTCTGTTCGTATGTAACATGGCCCATACTCTCTTGGCCCAAACCAAAATGTAAAACCAAATTATTATAGTACAAGCTCTTCGTTCTTTTTGTTTTTTATAATGCCTAATGCAACTCTACCGACCCAAAATCCGGCATCAATTTTTATTCATTAGATTACATCTTAATTGGTGTATATGTCCATTTTTAAATGGTAAAACATCATATATTAAGATACGGATCGAGTATTATTCATCCCCTTTTAATTGAACTATTTTTATCAAACACTTGACTTTCTCTCTCTATGTATGGGTTGGTACAAATGAAACAAATTAATCGAAACCGGATCACTTTTTTTCATAGGCCCTTATAGAGATATTATCCCTTCCTAATATTGCCCCTTAAGACACCCATTTAAGTTACGTTAGTCACACTCTATTTCCCTTGACATTGACCGTACGTGGCCGTTTGCATCTTCCATGAAGTTCAAATATGATCAAAGCATTGACTTTCAACTTCTATAATGAACAAAAATAATAATGTCTACGTCAAATAGGTCGTGTAACAGTAATTGATTATATATAAACCAATCCATCTCTATTTCCATCGATTTATATTGTTCTAATTAAATTTCTCCGACGCGTAAATCAATTACAAAAACTCTGTTTTTTTTCTTGAAAAAAAATGTGGGGTTCGTATGAATTTATGTCACTTTGATAAGGACTAAACCAGTAGTTTTACCAAAAATAATTAATTAATATAATAAAATACTGTTTAATTAATTAAATCATGTCACATATTGTACATTTTTCCTCTTAAAACCCAAGCAGTTGTCACATGTGAACAAGAATATGGTTAAATCAAAATTACGAAAAAAAAAAAAAAAACTGTCGTCATTTGAAATCTTACCACTGAATTCGTCATGTAATAGATATGAACACAAATACGAATCTTTTAGGATGTATTTAATGGAAATCCACTTCACATACTCGTCATTAGTCAATTAAAATGAAGGATTCTGAAATTATATTGTGATTATGACATTTAAGGTCCCTAAATGTTTCCTAGGCTACCAACTAACTGACGCCCTGAACTACATTTACTATCATCTGGATCCTTAAAACTTTTTTTTTCCTACCATGTGATCAGTATTCAGTACGTATACTTTCGATGGAAAGATGACAAAGTATGACGTGACAGTATACGTATCATGCATATTATTATTGATCATGTGAATTTCGTAAGAATAGCATTACTCACTTTTGATGATAAACCTCCTTTACTACGTTTGCTGACATGTCACTTAATGGGACATTAATAATTAACCTCGTGTAAAACGACCTGGCCATGTCATCACCACGTCACGGAACGACTTGGTTACTTCGTCGAGACATCCATCAAATTATATACACGCTTCCTTCTTTTTCTTATCTAAAGGACTCGCATGATATAAAAACTAAGATTAAGGATCCATATGATAGTAAGTGTAGTTTATTTGGTAATTAAAACTACAATATTTTAAAATATGCTTCTTTAATTGAATATATTGTATACGATGCTTCGCTGAATTTTCTATGAAGGATAAAATAATTCCCAAACGGCTTCGATTTTCCACTTGTACTTTAATTATCAATTCGTTTCATATTAAAAAAAAGAAGCAAGTACTTATAAAGTTTGCTGCTATCATTTAATTTGAAATGTCAAAGAACATTTCGAAATATTAGATATTAATGCGATCGACTTGATTCGATTCTAATTGGTCAACATTCAAGTATTGTGGCATGCACCATACATATCATATGGCTTATTGTTTCTATTGACTACAGACTTTTATAGTCTAAAAATTGACACATGTAATAAATCACCGGATATAGATATCTAAGCAGACGGTAAAATTTAAAGATTTTCATAGAAAAATATTAATAAATGGAAAAAATGATTGTTGTAAAATTGTTTCTGCCCAAAAAGTGTAGCAAATATAATGTTTTGCCGAATGATGCAAATCCCTTCGTACGAAATGGATGATTTTTGATAATATTTTTTAAAAATATATAAGCGAAGGTCTGTGTATAGACATATTACGACATCCTCCTGCATAACTTAGGATTTTAGTGTTCCGGGATTTGTTATTTTTGTCCTTTAATGGAAGAGAAAGTTAAAACCATATGCTAAATTATAAGCTATGAATTGTATAAGATGTGATAATTAAGATGAGTCCCATACTCCAACTGCATGTAACCAAAAAGTGGACTAACTTTGAAGATTCAATATAAACGGAAACCTTTTGGCGCCGTCCATTTGACGGTTGACTTGACTCTCCGTTCTCAATATTATATTACGTTGTAAGTTGTAACCTTATCGGTTGACTTAAGTGTGAACAAAACAATAATATTACATTTATATATATATATATATAAACCTATTATAAACTACCCGCCAAAAATCAAATCATATGATAAACATATACTTAGAAGATAAGAGAAGCAAAAAAATTCAGTTTGATTGTGTGAATGTAATTCTACAAAATATATATATATATCATAAGAAATGTATGACCAATGAAAAATATATATTTTTAAATATTTGACGTAAGAAAAACGATAAAATATCATACGAAGTGTGTGATAAAGCAAAAAGGCAATTCTTTAGTTACAACGAATACAAACTAACCAAACTTTATATTATTTTCGTATCAAAATACATAATACTATCTTCGTTTTAAAATAGATATAATTTTTTTAATATAAATTATATGTAAAAATTTGCATCTATTTTGGGACGAATGTAGTATTTGATTAATAGATGTAATTATCTAGCATAATAAGGATATTTTTATCAAACAATATATTTGTCAAATTATATATGATGTTTTGTTCAATTTTGTTAAAGATTGAGAAGTATTTTTTTACAAAAATAACCTCATTAATTAATTATATCATACTATAATAATTAAAATATCATATATTTTGAAACGGATAAGTGTTGAGGACAAATATTCGGTTGGACAGCTTGGACAAGTGGACGTCTCTTTGTCATTTATTCAAGCTTAACGGATAACTATAAGCATAGCTTGCTGTCAGTTCTAATTCGAAGTGGTGAGTAATCTCGTGATCAATTGAAGGTAATTAATTAGTTTAAATGATTCTCTTAAGTTAAAATGTCAAATTCGATTATATACTGAGAATAGAAAAATTAATTTATTGTTAGAAAATTGTATTCTTTTATAATTTGATTCAAATGAAATCATATTATTTGAATAATTTATCATAACCACAACTTTACCTAGCAAGTACATATTCTGCAAAATAATAATAATAATAATAATTATTATTATTATTAACAATAATGCATGAAGTTAGTGGGCAACCGAGATACTATCTGGACGTCCACTCCCTTAACAATAGCAAAATCTATCTTAGTAAAAATATGAATAGAGGCTCGTGCCCCAACATCCTGAGTCAAGGAGAATTCTCGAAACCGCTTGAGCAATGTAACAACACCCGCCTCCAATTCACCAAAAGATGAGAAAGAGAAGGGTAAAAAATCATAACCCTTCGTTATACACAAATTCTTGTACTTGACACACTTGCGCCAAGCAGCTTCCTCCACCACACGTCCAGGGACAAAGTCTGCCATCCCAAACTGGGTCAAAGGAGAAGACCCAGTCAAATCAACACACACGTCGAGCCCCCTATCCCAAGAATAGAGCAGGATGTCCCTAGGGCGTAGGGGTCTGACATGACCATCAACCAAACCGATATCCACCTTCTTCCCTGTAGAAATATCCGTGCGGAAGCAAATGTCCAAGAGAGTGTCACGAACAAGGTTATGTCGATGTTTGATGCCAACAGAACCAGCGCATGACACTGCATGATCACCAAAGGAGTCTCCTTCAAAAACCCTTAAACAGGCAGGACAAGGTAAGGACACCCAGAACAATGACACACCTAATCGGTAACTCAATACACACCTGTAGGTACGGCCATTCATGGTCTGCCCTAACCCAGCAATAGGGACCGCACGAAGCCAGTCAGAGATGTAGGGCTCCTGCTGAGACTTCCACAAAGCTAACTGACGAGGAGTCAATGAGAAAACTGATTCTGAAGAAGCAGCAACCTTTGTGAAATATATATCCGCCAATTTCTTCATAAATTTTGGGGTAGCGATCTCACTAGAGTCACATGGCATAGAAGAACTGGTAACCTCATTGAACACATCCAAAGCAACAACGAAAGTAGAACCAGGACGCACAAACTTAGTGTCACATTCGAGAAAACTAATCTTGGAATTAATTAAACAAATGTTCATCATTATGCAATTTGAATACATTAATACGTTATTAGGCACATATAAAATATGAATGCTTGGTTGGTAGTAATTAAGAATACTATTCTAACCTCAAAAATATTAAGAATAGTATGCTGAAAATAAAAAATAAAATTGGAGTATTATTCAACGAGTATTACGGCTGTGTTCTTGCTCAGACCTACATGAAAGTTGACCTAAAGTTTTAACTCTTTGACCACGTTTCCAAATGTATACTATTTCCGTACCAAGTTTTTTCTTTTTTTTTTTTTGAGGTTAGGTGTTTTTATTTAATATCTCGAAACTTTAAGGAATAAATTCATGGAGCGGATATGACAAGATAGCCAGTTGAGTGGCCGGTCTATTTTTAAAATCAAAGTGTTAATTAATGGTATGTATATTTTTTTAAAAAAATTAATGGTTTATATTTATAATTTTACTAAAAGAATCAACTTGTTAAAAAAATAGAATGATTGTATGATCATGATAGGAAGAACACACAACAATACTAAAATCGATATATCAAAATGACATAGATTAAATATGGAGAGTTGAAGATATATGTAAGTATTTAGGAACTTTAAGCAACAATGACAAGATTGTTATTAATATTTTGATTGAGTGTTAGACAAACAACATAAACAAAAAAAAAACACGCAAGAAAAGAGATAAGAGGACAGTTGTTCTCTTTAAAAGACTACATTTCTTCTTCTTGCGTTTTTTACTTCAAAATGAATACACATATTTATAGAATCACAAATGACTTAAAGTCAATATAATATCCACGATACAAAGGAGCTTACTTTCTTTGTGCTCAGCTAGAATCAAGCCCCACCATAACTTAAAAACTAAAGAAGAACACATCTCACAAATCTACACTCAAAATATTTTAGCGGAAGCGAATTATTGTGATCGTTGAGTATCTACCACAAAGACCTATAAGATCGGTGTCGTAACCACCGTCAGCTCTTCTTTCTGGACTTTTAGGTCAACATGCCTTCTCGCCTATCTTCACTCATCCCAATCATCTGTGCCGCTACTCGCCGCCACTCATCATCAATGTCGGAGACCTCTGCTGCTATCAAAGCTGCAATGAAAACAATGAAGAAAGATGCTCTTGATAAGACCTCTGCTGCAATGAAAACAAAAAAGAAATATGCTCTATGATAAATTGGAGAGAATTGGGTTGAATGATTTTCTTGCTGATATGTCGGTGGAGGTGGAAGTATGTCTGCAGTTCTTGGCAGATTGTGCTTGAGATGTTAGTCTTGTCTTTTACAAAAGCCTTTTCTCCCTTATAATAATTTACATCACTACTATCAAGTCAAACTTCCTTTCTTAAACTCTTTCACATGCAATATATGAAGTTATAATTCTTTTCAGTTTTTTTCTAAACTATCTCGAATCTTATGTGGATGCAGTCTCGCTGCACAATGATCGTTGGTTAGCTTACTACACTTTAAGGGATGTAGCAACAATCATGCCACCGACATCTATGCTTTGATACTATGTTAAAAAATAGAATGATTGTATGATCATGATAGGAAGAACGCACAACACTAAAAGTGATATATCAAAATGGCATAGATTAAATGTGACGAGTTGGAGATATATGGAAGTCTTTAGGTGCTTTAAGCAACAATGACAAAATTATTACTGATTGAGTGTTAGACAAACAACATAAATAAAAATAAAAATATACAAGAGAGGAGATAAGAGGACACACTCAGAATATTTTAGTGGAGACGAACTGTGAATTTTTGTAGTACGCGGTGGATTAGTTAATACTGGCCGACAGTACACTTTATTTTTCTAAAGACTTTCCTAAATTCTACAGCCAACTATGGCTTTTTTTGCGTTACTATGTAACATGGCTCATACTCTTTCGGCCCAAACCTAAACGTGAAACCGAAATATTACAGTACACGGTAATTTTTTTATAATGTCCAATACAAATCTATCCACCCAAATTAAAAATGATAAAACATCATATATTATATATTATGATATATATAAGTAAAAAACATATTAAATATCGATGGAGTATTATATATTCGCTTTTAATTGTACTATTTGGATTTTATCTTATCCAGCATGATTGTATCAAACTTGACCTTAATTATTCATTTCTTGTTACCATATTAGCATTAATATTCCGGTAATTATTTTATCGCAATTTAATTATTCTCTCCGAATTTATATAAGCAAAATGATAAGTATTTCCGGACAATGGTAATATTTGATTTCAATTGTTCCAGCAATATTGTTCTTTATGCAGTACCGACTCAACTATTCTAAAGACTCTAGACGAAATTAAAATATGAGATCTTATCATACAATTTTTTTATTCAATATGGATAAATTTTATAACGTATAAAATATTTATACATTTATACTATCGGAAAGGATTATAGAAAACATATACATCGTAACCGTTAATTAAAAACTACCCACTTTTTGTTTCTTCAGCTTCCCTGCATCATGCGGTTATACTTGAGTTACTAGATTTAGCCTTTTTTTCATTCCAATCATACTTTTATATTGGTCAAATTCATCTTCCCCAATACTTTAAATTACGTACTAATTAGTCGTCGGATACTTTTCCACTCTAAATAAAAGATATCAAATTATACAAAAGTGAACAATCCTGTACATTTCGAATAAGCGATAGATATTCCATCGATCAAAATTTAAGAGCTAAGATTGTTTTCCCCTTCCTAAGAAATGGAATTACTAGATGCAGAGGAAGAAGCAGTAACGATGATTTTTTTCTTGTTGGGTAGTTTTGCTTTAGAGAAGAAACCAAAACTCCATTGAAACCACGCACGAACAAGGTCGAAGATTAGTATCCAGACAACTGCACGTCTGCATGCACTGCACACGGAAAAGCTCCATCATTTTCATCAAATGCAATAGATTTAAAGAGAGGAAAAAAAATAATAATTATTCGTAAGCGACGATAAATTCAACCAATCGTTAAGACGTGTTAGATTTACGGTAGAAAGTCGCGGGTATAACGAAGGTGAAGTTTGAATAGAAATATGCAGAAAATGATAGTTTGGTTCGAACAATGAATTTTTATTTGTGCCAAGTTTAGTAGCATATATACATATAATAATTTTGAATATTGAAATTATTCTATAATAAATCTGGAAAAATGTTTAAAATGATAAAAAGAGTAAATTTGATAATTCAAATAAAACAGTGTGATTAAATTTCAGGATGTATATTTAGATCCACCCTATTTTTCTCGAAAAATATGATACTATAAGAAACGAAGTTCACATGAACTGTCTGGGAGGTTTACAGCAGGATCGATGGGCATATTATTATACAACTAATACTATCTATGTAAATTAAAGTATATTATTACGTGGTCTAACCGGATTTAAAGGAAAATTTCTTAAAAAACTATAAGGACACAGCCAACACTTTTGATTTTATTTTGAGAATGATCTATAGATGTTCAAATTTTAACTCTCTACTTTCTCAATTTTTTTATTAACTATGTACGCTTTTTTTTTTGGAAATGATAATAGACGTCTCAATTTTAATTATGTACAAATTAATCATCGACGTGTTACGTAAATTAATCACATATCATTAATTTATAAGCAAAAATATTTGGCATGATAACTGATAAGGAATTCTTGACTATACAAATATGATATTTGGATATTTCTTAAACAAATTATAGTAGTATATATTATAAAATGATTCCATTGACCTCCTTAAATTCATTTGGTATCTCTAAAACCTATGTGCTAACAAGTAGCTAAAAAACGAAATTTTTTGTCTCAATGATTGTGAGTTGTATTTATGGCTGATCAAATAAATGAAGTAAATTAATTACTAATTATAGTCTGTCCACACGTTTTCATGTTTGAATGTAGTTTATTTAATTCATTAACTAGTTTTAACTTAATATCGTAGCAAAAATAAACTCGATTATTGTTAAGCACTACGATATTAGTATATAATTAAAGACATGCTTGCTCGTTCATACGTGTTATAATCTGCGAATTAATAATTTTTCACTGATGAAGAATGCCTTGTGTTAATGAAATTGATGTTCCGACAACTATATATGATGGTTAATAAATAGAATTATGTGAAGATTTTCTTAATCTAAATACTTAATTATTTCTAAAACGTACTTACGAGTACACTTTTTTTCTTGAGGGTGTAAATTAAAAGAAAAATTGACGTACTCTTAATCTAAATACTTAATTATTTCTAAAACGTACTTACGAGTACACTTTTTTTCTTGACGGTGTAAATTAAAAGAAAAATTGACGTAAAAATAATATTTCTATGAGAGCAACCACTTGGCTTATTAATATGTCGAGGACGACGGCCATATACGGAATACCGATACCTTTTCTTCGTGGAAATTTCTGCATGGATTTAATAAAAAGCGCACACACCTATTTGTACATATATAAAATTAAGCCCCTAAACTTTAATAATTATTCAATTAAGTCACCGGCGGTGCCTATTAGAGCCTACGGTGAGTCTCTTCTTTTTTTTTTTAGAAAAACTTTACTTTTTTAATTTAATTAGTTGCATCCACCAAATAAACTACATAGATAAAGTTGACAACTTTGCTTGATAACGTGCTTAAGATGATACATAATAGAAAAATGCTAATGAAATTCCTAAATTTTAGTTAAATAGCTAAATCATGTGGACTTTGCAAATTTTCAATTAATATTCAATGTAGACCAAATTTTACTTTCTCAATATGATGTAACATAGGAATTCTATTACTACATTAAAGTCTGCTTACATAAGTTATGATTTAATTATAAGTTGGTAGTGATAAGGTTTTAGTGGACTGTCTACTTTTTTCATTGGAAAGTGAAGAGTAAAATGTAATCTTTGAAATATCAAGGGGTAGAACTTAACATATAGAAAACCTTGAGGAGGTGTATGAGTAATTGGTATTTTGTGACAGCAAAGACTTGGTAAAGTCAAACAAAAACGTCATCTTCAAGAAATACTATACACTCTCTCACATAGACAAAGCCATTGTTTGTCTTTAAATATGGACAGCCATTAACAAGACTTCATAGTATAAGCTCTCAAAGTACTTTTGTCTTTAAGAAAGAAAAAAAATATCTTAAGTACTAGCTAGTCCCAAATATTAATTTAGCCATTGTACTGTCGATCGACAAGCTTTTCCTTCTTTCCTCAGCTCAAAGCCGCCATGGGAACTCAAGGTCCAGACCAAGATCAGTATGCACGATCCAACGTACGTAATTCAATCTCTCTCTCTCTCATGAAAATTTAATATGTCTTTTCGAACAAATTCACCTTAAGAATTCATATAGCCGACTCAATTCCGGCCGGTTGTTGTTGTTTTCGAACAAAACCCAAGATCTCTTGAGATTTGTTCTTTAGCTAGCTTATGATTAGAAAGAAAACAGATTATAGTATAATCTTTAATAATTCTAGCTTAAATCTTCATTTTACATACACTATTACATTGAATGATCCATAAATGGCCACGATTAATATGATCTCCATTGAACTTTCTTACAATCTCTAGCTCTACATTAAATATAGTTGAATTAAACCCGTGAAAAGGGTTATTTTTTATCCTTTTTTTTTAATTCCAGTTTTAAAATTTCATTACTACCAAGCAGTTTTATTTAATTAATTAGTTTTATTATTTTGCCTCTAATTAATCATCACATTTTTTAAAAAAATGATAATTAATTAAGGATGGAATTATTAAAAATGAATCAAGAAATCGTAAAAAAACAATGAAACATATTGTTCGGCCGTTGTAGTATTTCTTGTCTAAAGATTTGTCGACTTTCTAAAAAGCTTTCATACAAGTACTTTCTGACGGAGATCTAAAAGCTTAAAAAGTTGTCAAGTACTAGTAATCCACGTGTCAAGTTGCACGAATTTTTGTCTCTACACCAAAAATTTCTAATTTTTAAAGGCTTTCATTATAATTTTTTTTTTATTATTTCAAAAAAAAATTATTATAATTAAAGTTTTGGATTACATTGACAGACGTTATTCAACGGCTTAGCTGGTGATTCCTTGTAGTTTTAACGTGTAATCTTGTCGGCAACTGCAAGTGCAGGCCAATTAGTCATCAAGTCAACTTATAACTAATAAATTTAATATTGTTTGGTGGAGATCTAATAAATTTATTTATTTCTTATACATTTATTTATCAAAATGAGATTTTTTATTATTTTTGTGGACCATTATTTTAAGATGGAGAAAGTAGTAATTTATAAGCCAAAATTGAGTATTTTTTTTTCAGTGTTGAATATTGAAAGTTTCAAACTTTGACTAAAAAAAAACACGTGCTTGGCAAAATCTGCAAATTGACAAATGGAAGTTTCATACTAATTGAACATGCTTTCCCACAACTCAGCTCAGCTGGCTAATGATGACGATGACACCAAATTGGATATTCTTGTTTTAATAATCTTATCATGTTCTTTCTCCAAAGAATTGGGGATTTGGTAGTTATATAATCTGTCTAAAGATTGAGATTTTGTAGAAGAACATGACAAAATTGACACATACCCCACTTGAAAAAAAGTGTTTGATTTGAAGTTTATCGAATAAAGTTGATTCCTTTTTGAACATTGTAAAATTCCCCAAATTAAAGTTTTAATTTTTATATGCTGACAAATTTTTCTTATTTAGTCTCATCAGATCACTGATGATGAGAAAGCAAGGCAGAAGGAAATTGATGAATGGCTTCCAATTACTGGGTCGAGGAATGCAAAATGGTGGTACTCTGCTTTTCACAATGTCACCGCCATGGTCGGCGCCGGAGTTCTCAGTCTTCCTTACGCCATGGCTGAACTCGGATGGTAAGCTCAGTTTCGATTTCAAATTCTGATAATTGTTTCAATTTTCGATTGAATAGTTTGATTCCTTACAAGAACAATTGTTATTTTTTTTTCTATATGTATTGTTGCAGGGGTCCTGGAGTTGTTATACTAATCCTATCATGGATCATAACACTCTACACTCTCTGGCAAATGGTGGAAATGCACGAAATGGTTCCAGGAAAACGATTCGACCGATATCACGAACTTGGTCAACACGCGTTCGGCGAAAAGCTCGGCCTTTACATTGTGGTTCCTCAACAATTGATCGTCGAAGTTGGAGTCTGCATTGTCTATATGGTTACCGGAGGAAAATCTCTGAAGAAATTTCACGACTTGGTCTGTAAAGACTGCAAAGATATCAAATTGACATTTTTCATCATGATATTCGCTTCGGTTCACTTTGTCCTATCCCATCTTCCCAATTTCAACTCCATTGCGGGCGTTTCGCTGTGTGCCGCAGTTATGTCCTTAAGGTATTTAACGAATTGCGCGTAAAAGCATCATTTTATTAGTTTTTTTCCCGAAAATGTTTGTAATTTGATGATTTTGTCCAGTTATTCTACGATTGCGTGGAGTGCTTCGTTGGCCAAAGGAGTGAAATCAGATGTGCAATACGGTTACAAGGCAAAGAGCACATCAGGAACAGTTTTTAACTTCTTAGCAGCACTGGGGGACGTGGCATTTGCTTATGCAGGACATAACGTAGTTCTCGAGATTCAAGCGACAATCCCTTCTACACCAGAGAAGCCATCTAAAGGTCCAATGTGGAAAGGAGTTATCGTGGCTTACATAGTGGTGGCATTGTGTTACTTCCCTGTCGCTCTTATCGGATACTGGATGTTTGGAAACTCTGTCGATGACAATATCCTTATCACACTCGAGAAACCAGCTTGGCTCATTGCAATGGCTAATATGTTCGTCGTTTTTCATGTCATCGGGAGTTACCAGGTAACTAACAACAAAAATGAAATGAAATGAATTATTTCCTTACAATTTTCGTTTATGTTCAGGATTTGAGATGTCATGATTATTGCAGATTTATGCAATGCCAGTGTTTGACATGATGGAAACCGTATTAGTCAAGAAAATGAATTTCAAGCCTAGTAGCGCTCTTCGTTTCATTGTCCGCAATGTATACGTTGGTGAGTGATCTTCCTTTCCCTTGCAAAAAAAGGGATATAATTTGGAGCTATTTTCTTATTTTATGCTCATCGTGTAAACTTTTTTAAATGCAGCCGTCACAATGTTTATCGGCATTACATTCCCTTTCTTCGGTGGCCTTCTGTCGTTTTTCGGAGGATTTGCATTTGCACCTACCACATACTTCGTAAGCCACACTCTTTCTTACGAATTTGAGTTTAGAAAACATATACATTGTAACCAACCGTTAATTAAAAACTAACAACTTTTTGTTTCTTCAGCTTCCTTGTGTCATGTGGTTAGCTATCTATAAACCAAAGAGGTTCAGTTTATCTTGGTGGACTAATTGGGTAGGTTAAATCATTACTCTGCTTAATTATTGTACCATTTGTAATTATACACTATTATAGACATAAATAAGCTAATGCGTGATTCCATGAAATCTTGAATTTCGCAGATATGCATCGTGTTCGGCGTCTTGTTGATGATTCTGGCACCTATCGGAGGACTAAGGCAAATCATCGTCCAAGCCAAGACTTATGAATTCTACTCCTAAACAAGTCGTTTCCACATCAATAATACAAATTTGAAGAATCGTTTTAGTAAAGAAACTCATATCGTGGTTTACGGCGAAAAGGCCCCAATGTAGGGGGAAAATTAAGTATATGTGAACAGAGTTTGTCACATTCTTAGTTAAAAACAAGAAGAATATGGATAGCTGCTAACCAATCCTACATGATTTCTATATATGATTTCTTAGTTAGAATTTATGTTTGGATATTTTTGTGAGTTCGGTTTGTGTGTGCATATAAATATTATTATTAGAAGTTAATAATCATAAATATATATGCTACTTCACAAAGTTTGTTTCAGTGAGTGAAATTCTTGTTTCTCTATGTATGGATGAATTCTATTTGGAAATGTGAGTTAGGAACTAAAGCAGCAAAGTAAATTTCCTACAGAGAAAATGCTTCCTCTACTATTTGCCCATAAGTAAGACATTTCATTACATAAGTAAATTCTTTATCGATTTACACGTGTCATATGTTCAACCTCTTTGTTGATCAACACCTGAGTAAAACTTTATCGATTAACACGTGTCATATACATGTTGGACATGTGTTAATCGGTAAAGCTTTACCACTTTTGACACGTGTTAATCAATAAAACCTTACCACTTTAACTAATCAACTCGTAACTAAAACTCTAATGATCTACACGTATCCGCAATTTTAACCAGGCGCGCGTGCTTTTTGTTTGAAACCCCTAATTCAAATCATTCTGTATAAATACTCTTAATGCTACTTTACGATTCTTATTCGTCGCCGCCTTCATTCATTCACCAATTCATTTGTCAAATAAAGATCCTACAAATCGGTCTCATTTCTAGGCCTTGCAAAATTTTCCCTACATTATCGGTCTCCATGTTTTGTCGAATTTCTACGGACCCTGCCATTTTTTAACTAAAATCTTCATTTTGGAAATCCATTTTGTGATATAAGTGCACATAACGAAAGTTCAGACAGCTAAAAAACCAAAAAATTATCTTAATCTCTAAAATTAATCCCTGTCCCTGAAATATCCAATCAAGATATCGAAACCCTGTAATATGAGTAGATGACCATTCGTTACAATGAAATCAAAGCCAAATATAAACAAATCAGCATAATTTTCCTCCTGGCAATATAAAATCAAAGTCAAATGGATAAGATCGATGAACAATACGAGCGACGTCAACATTTTTCGTTCTTTACAATGTAAGCCAAGGGAATACCCAGCAAAAACATACCGGCAAGAAGAAAAATGGAAATTTAATTTATCATTTTAACGAAATATTTGTGTATGAATTTGATAAGACAAGTAACTTAGGAACATACTTAGATGAAGTCTTTGCTGGAATATGGACAAGATCTTGACGATCCTTTAAATTGAATGAAGAACTGATAACATCCAATACAGGAACACCTGTCATTGAAAGCATTTGTAAGACATATGAGATCATAGTATTTGACATAAAACAAATACCACGTTTTTCCCTAATTACTTGTCCACTTTTCCTTTACAAAATACATAGAAAAAGTGACAAATAATTAAGGACGGAGGGAGTAGTAAATTAGAAAAAAAAAGTATAGTTTAAACTAAGATGGAAAGCAAATTGACACCTGAGACAGAGCACCGGACTGCAACGTACTCCTGTCTATATTATCTTCCAGTTAGAATGTTTAGGGTGCTGGAAGTGGTGTGCCAAACGTTCCTCTAGAATCTTACTTTTTTCGATGTCAAGCATATGAAGAGGTTGTGTTAAAAATGTGATCCGGTAGACTCTTCAACTTGGGGCACCATGAAATTCTCAACATTTTGAGTAGCGGCATTATGGAAGACATTGTGGTGGTGGAAGTAGTAATAAATTCCTCATCATCTCCTTGTATAAACTCCTCATAATCCCATTCTTCCCACTCACTCATTTCTCTAAATGTGAGATATTCCAATTTAGGAAAGACGGTGGTTGGAGGTGAGGCCACGGCGGGTGTTATCATTCCCAAGAATTCAATGCCAACTCTTTTCACATTTTGCATTTCTTCTATGTATAGAGATACAAGGGAATGGAGTTTACCCAAAGGTGGCAAAGATTCACAATCTGAAAAATGTGAGAGAGTAAGACTACTTAGGTTGTTTGTAATTGTCGACGTCATCCAACTTGGGAACCCCATATTGCCTGATCTGTAATACCCAATCTTTAAAGATTGTAAATTTGGATGAGGTTGTAAGGCTTCAAGCACTCGTGCTTGCGAGGTATGCATCCTTCTTTCCTCTTCTTTGTCGGCAACAATGACGTCGTCGAAAAACAAATACAAAGACTTGAGGTGCTTCTTTTTATGAAGGGAAGTTGTTTTGGCCTCACTCGCATCTCTCACTTTTCCTAGTCGTAATATCCGAAGTTCCCCTCTAAGTTTGTTCAAATTCATCAATCCAGAAAGAGTGGTTAATTCATTTGAAGTGCAATCGCAACTCACCCAAAATACATCTAAGAAATGAAGGTTAGTTAATCTGTCAATCCTTGTCATGAAATATACTCCTGAAAGAGAGAGTTGGAGTTTTCTCAAATTGATTAGGTTCCCCAATCCGCTAGGAAAACTTTCAAGCGAACGACACTTTGAAATGTTCAAGACTAGTAAATTACATAAATTGCACAATGTTGTGGGTAGTTCTATTAATTCTTCACAAGATTCCAAATTCAAATATCTCAAATGTGTTAATTTGCCCACATTTTTAGGGAGTTTTTCAGTTCCAGTTCCACTCAAATCTAAGGTCTTCAGACTAGTCAATTGACCGAGTACTTTATCAAACGCAACCACGTCGAAAGAAAGAAAATGAAATTGAGTAATTTTAAGGGTCCTTAACTTTTCCAAGTTGAACATTGAAATAGGTATTTCAAAGTTTGGCACTTGATCACCGGCCATCGTCATAATTAAATGACGAGTGTTGGAGCTTTTGATTTGTGGCTCATCAACACTACCATGTACCTCCATTGCCAGACACTCATTCTTCGTGAGGTATTGTGCAAAGTCATGCACTATGCCATGCATCTTACACCAACTTATTTCACCATCTAGATCCTCCCAAAAGTCCTGAAAGAAAGACCTCTTAGCTAATTCACAAAAGGATTCATTACCAATTGCTCACATCTCTATATTATTATTCTCTGGTCCAAACTAACCTTGACTAATCCATAAATCGATCAGATAGTCTTTTTCGATGAAGTAATCTTTTGGAAAGAATGCACAATATGCGAAACACCTTCTTAGAGTAGGAGACAAATATTGTAGCTCAACAACAAAGGGGGAAAGACACCTCTATCTTGAGCAACTGACCACAGTTCACTTTCCAACACACTTTACCATTCTCCTCTAGACTTTTTCATGTGCACAAAACTCCCTATAGCCTTCACGGCAAGGGGCAAGCCTTTACATTTCTCTACTAACTTATGACCGATATCTTCCACATATCGACACTCTTTATCGGTCCAGCCACAAAATGTCGCCCGGGTAAACAAACCCCAACTCTCTTCATCTGTCAATACACCTAGAAATAATTTTGCTGAACCTATCGCATTTGCAACTCCCTCGTTACGTGTGGTCACTAGTATTTTACTCCCAGGTGAGAGTCTACAAATTTCTCGCACCAGTCATTTTCCTCACACCACACATCATCCAGGACAAGAAGAACCCTCTTTCCTTTGGCCTCTTCACTTATCGATTCGAGCAGAGAATTTAACTCGTTTAGAGTTGGAGAAGATCCTTTAAGCTTTTCAAGGATTGCCTTAGCCAATCTTATCTCGTCAAAAGGATCAGAGACACATACCCACATTTTCTTTTCAAAATTTGCACATACTCTCTCGTCATTGTAAGCTAATTGCGCGAGAGTCGTCTTTCCTATTCCTCCCATCCCTATTATGGAGATGATTTGGAGGTTAGGTCCATGACTAGTCTCTCTCAATAGCATACTAATCAACTTAACACTATCACGATCTCTACCAACTATCTTTAACACATCCACACTAGAAACTGTCATACGCTTATTGTATTTTTCTCTAGTATTGCTGCTCTCAGCTAACTGAAAGGAATATCGGTTCCTCTCTTCAGCAATCTCATCTAACCTTTCAGTTAAATCTTTTATCTTCACAGCAATATCACGGCGTACACTTATTTTTCGTAGACAAAGGTAATAAGAGGCTGGTATGAAAAAACATACCTTCCTTTTAGGATATTGACCTTCCTCTATCTGGAATTTGAGTAGTGCAGTGTTCCACTCATCCAAGACATCATCGATCTCGTAAGAGACATCGTTCAACTTTTCCAACCAATTTCTGACGTTGCCATCCTTCATTTGTTTTCTCTCAGCATCGTCGAGAACAGCTGAATGGCCTGGAAATTGCTAGTCAACTTCGAAACTTGTTTTTTAACTCCCATGACTAGTCTCACCTCTTGCTCCACTTGTTGACGAACGACTGAACCCAGCTGCTCCAGAATAGACCCAATAGGGAGACCGGCCATTTGTAGAAAATCACAAGTAATGAACAATTTTTTTTTTTTGGAATAAAGTTATGAACAAATACTAGAGAGGGTGAAACAAATTAATCAAGAAAACAGATTTTGGGATATCAGGTGAGGTATATATATATGTATAGCGAATGTCATTACAGTATATATATATGAGTTAGCTAGCTTGGATTCTTTACTTGACTGATGGTGTAAAAAAGAAATATGCTTTGCTTAATAGGTGGAACTGGAAAGAACCAAAGAAGGCAACAAAAAGAATGTTTTGCTCAATTCTGAAGCAACTATATATGCAATAGTTAATGACAATGTCGGGTGCTGGTATTTCCATGCTTACGCTACTCGAAACAAAATTATTTATTCTTTTTTTTGCTCTTGCCATCAGATTCTCTATCACTTCAATTGTCGCAGGTTTCAGCATTTTAAGTCGATTTAGTATGATTTCAACTATCATCTTCCCGGTTACTTAGTTTAGTCCTGTTCTTAGTTGTGTTTGCTGTTTTTTAAGAGATTTCAGGTCATAGATCTTGAACTTCACCCTCTTGGGGAGTACAGGGTCGACCATCAATATACACACACACAAGGATTTGGTTTACTACAATTTGTGAAAAAAAATTCAATTATTTGGGGAGTACAGGGTCGACCATCAAAATTCATTTGGGTGAAAGAATTTTGAAAACTGTTTTCTAAACATAAAAAACAAAAATACATTTGGAATGGAAATTCATCTAAATTGTGGAACCAGTCATGCCTAGTCTTAGACTCTTAGCTCAGTTCTTCTATCAGGTCAGAACTTATAATCTAACTACAGAAGACCAGGCTGGCAATATTGCTGTAATATCTTTTATGTGCATCTAGGCAAACGGTTAAAAAACAAAGGCCACAGATTTCTACTCAACACAGGGAAATCATATAAATCATAAATGGCAGCCAATACAAAAAATGACAATATTTGAATGTGTCCGGCTAACTGATGTCGGCCAAGCTAACATCATGAGTTTTCTCTGCTCAAGAGATTCTGAACAGCACTGCATTACATTTTTCCTTCAGGGATACATGGGTTTGCTGCATGCTATATAAGAATAAGTGAAGATGCTCTGGTGCCACCCACATGTATTCTGTTCCGAAGTCTTAAAATCTGATAATGTTATTTGTTAGCTCATGCTTTTTCATGACTCCAACGAAAACTAAGAGAGAAATACAAGATGAACTACAACCACACATAGATTAAGACCCTCACGATCATAAACTGTCAAACAACCTATCTCTGCCGTCTCTTTGGCTGCTGCCGTCATGTCTTTAAGGTATTGAATTTTTGTCATCTTACATTAAATTGGGGGAAATTTGCAAACTTTGGAAACATAGGGGACCGGTTTTATAACAACCCTCTTGTCTTGTTCTTTGCAGTTACTCAACCATTGCCTGGGGAGCATCATCCACAGGGGTAAACTAGAAGATGTCGACTACTCATTTAAATCGTCAACAACGGTTTTCGGTTTCCTGACGTCATTAGGTGTTGTGGCGATAGCATATGCTGGTCACAATGTGGTTTTGGAAATCCAAGCAACGATCCCTTCTACTCCAGACAAACCTTCAAAGGCACCTATGTGGAAAGGAGTTCTCTTTGCCTACTTTGTCGTAGCGTTGTGCTATTTGCCAGTCGCTTTTGTAGGATATTACGTCTTTGGGAATCATGTCGAAGAGAACGTACTCATCTCACTCGAGCATCTCAAATGGCTTATTGTTGCCGTAATCTTTCATGTTATTGGGAGTCAAATTTTCTGTCTATGCAGCTATATGCTATGCCTGTATTTGACATGATGGAGACTGTGTTAGTGAAGAAAATGAATTTCCGTCCTACCTTTTGGCTTCGCTTTTTCACCCGCAATTTCTATGTTGGTATGTATCTTCTTAGAATATATGATCAAAATCATTTATTTTTTATATAGTGAAATTTCTTTTAAATTTCAGCATTCACAATGTTCATGGCGATCACGTTCCCTTTCTTTGGTGGCCTGCTCGGATTCCTGGGAGGATTTTCTTTCGCCCCTACAACATACTTTGTAAGTTCCATTATCAAATTTCTGATATATAGAATTCTCTTTCATCTTCCATTGAAATGCTTTTATTAACGTATACCTGTTTTTCTGATTCTTCAGCTTCCATGTATCATGTGGATCGTCATATACAAACCAAAGAGATTTAGCTTATCTTGGTTTATCAACTGGGTATGTGTTTACGAACAACTTCTGTACTAATCCATCTCTAAAACCATATTATACTTAACAGTCCGATTTCATTTTCTTTATTTCAGACCTTGATTATTCTTGGAGCCATGCTAATGCTTGTTGCGTCGATTGGAGGATTGAGGGATATCATCATCAACGCCAAAACTTACAGTTTCTACTCTAGAAATTTCTAAACTTTCGTGGGTTAATTAGATTTGCCTCATTGCCTTAGTTAGTAAAAATAAGTATAAGGACCTAATTATGTTGTTGATCACACATCACAATCAGTTTTATGATTGTGTGTGAATATGATCATTCCTAATAGAGTGTTTTTCGTTTCCATTTTCTGCTTGATTTGTTCTGAATTTACCCGAAACAATAGATTATATCCGTTTATGTACCGGAACCGGACCGCCGTCTACTTTGGACCTTTGGTCCCCAAAATGTAGAAGTACATTTTCAATTTCCTATTGAAACTTTTACAAAAGTGTCTGTAAATCTAAGTTTTGATATTTAAATCTATGCAGAGAAAAGCTAAGAAACAGATTCATTACTAAAAAGACACAATTTCCAAAAGTATTTTGAAAAACATGTCCACTTTCATGAAAAACTTGTTAAAGGAAAAGTTAATTTTTTGTTTACACGTTACGCAACTGGCAAATATAAGTTGGCAAGGATTAGGAGGCAAGCTTTTGGTGCCTTGGAACCGAATAGAATCGTCTAATTTCGACGCAAAAATTATCGATGAGCTATCCGACTCGAACTTGTTCATCTTTTTTGAGCTTGAATTTCTTGTAAAAACCTCACTTGAACAATAATTTTTCTCGGTTTTAAAATACGATTTTAAAAGTAATCATATATCGATAACCTCAATTAATTTTATTTATTGTTTCGGTATTGTTCTGCACTGAAATAAGAACCAAAAACATATAAATAAAGCCTAAAAATTAAGAAATTGTTTGATTATAATGTTACTACTAATTGCTATGATGATCACAATTTATGTTTCTCTAGTTTCCCACTTCTCTTAAAAAACTCGACCCACAAATTGGAAACCCACAATATGCTAACACCGATCGCCGTTAGAACCACCACGATCCACGACATCCAAGCCCACTTCGGAATCGGCAATTCCTCGCCGGCACCGACGTAAAACGACGTCATTTTGTACACATAATACGGCCCCGAGAATCCCCTAATAACGCTATAAAATGCATAAAACGGAAGGGACAATACATCGAACACCTTCTGTGCAAACTCCACATCGTCCTTCCTCAAACCCGCTAATGTCCACGCGTTCTGGCACGCGCTGGTGACCTCTGCGAGTATCAACAGACCGAGAATCGCACACGCGCCGTGAAACGTGACGTAACGGCAGGTGACGAAGACGAAGAGGGTGGCGAGGTGGTGGCCGATGAAGAGGACGTCACTTGGGTAGAAGATCAGGTAGTGGATTAGATCCGTGAGGAAGTAGGCAATGCTGTAATCGAGGACGGCGGATTGGACGACGGTGTTGGCGGAGGAGAAGGAAGGATCTGCGGCGGAGAGGACGGCGTAGAGAGAGAAAACGACGGCGGGCGTGCTGTGGAAGAGAGATATTATGCAGCTACTGGCTTCGGGTCGGGTCTTGGGTGTCCACGATTTGAAGATGATGAAATATGAAATCATATAGATGATGATGAAAAAGGTGAAGAAGGAAGGGAGATTGAAGAAGGAGAAGATCATCTGGGTTTGGGTTTCCATAGATTGAATGAAGAAAATTGTTTGGCCAGAGAGAAAAATTGATGAAATTTTCTCGACAATTATAAAAGAGAGATTGGTCAAATTGGGTGGGAATTTATCAAATTGGGTAAAGAAATTGGTCAACAATAAAATTCATACGGACGACAAGTGTACTGAGCTTTTTTTTGTTCATATTTAAATTTATAAGAGAAAACGTATACTCAACATTTTTTTTCAGTCTCATGTATTTTCGTTAGTCTAATAAATTTTTATGTTTTTAAAAGTCAATTAAAAATATTTTTCCATCATTAATTTTATCTATATGGCATCTATATAACACTCTGCGGAGCTTACTCATGCCTAGTCAATTAAAGGATCAATATAATTATGACACGTGTCAGTAATACGTCACACATTTTTACCATGTCACCAATTTTTGTAAAAAAATGTTGATTTATTAATGACGTGTCAATTTTTAATATGTAAGATGACATATATCACAAATATATTGATTTGTTAGTTGACTAGGCGCCACATATACAAAATTAACGATAAAATAATATTTTTAACTAATTTTTAAAAACATAAAAAAATTTTAAACTAACAAAATAATATGAGATACAGATTTTAAAAATAATGTGAGGTACAAAATTATACGTTTTCTCACATTTATAAAAGCAAACGTGGGCTATTTTTGTCACCAAATCCAATCCAATTCGTAGAGAAATCTATCTTTCGGGTCACACTAAATTGACATTTTTGTTTTTTTATTATTACTTTAGATTTTATTTTTAAAGTCAACAAATAAATTGTTTATATATATGTATATAGAAATATATATATAATATGTTATTACGAAATATTACTATTTCCGTCCCAAAATTTTATATATATTTTGAGACGGAAATAGTAATATTTTTTAAAAGTAAGAATATATTTTCTTAAAAATATATTTTATTGATAAAATTAAAAGAAGTAACCAGCATGCATATTTACAATTTAATTGTTTTTATAAAATTAGTAGTTTAGTAGAATGTAAATGTTCAAAAAGTTCACACCATCAGGACACTGTTTAATGGTTAGGCATTTCGAAAGGGCATAATTAAGTTCTATTTGGAGGAAGAGCGGGATTTTGGATGGACAATTTGTACGAGGAATTTATAAAACAAAAAATGTTCAAAAAGTTCGTAGAATGTAAATATTGAGGATTAAATAGTTAAAAAAAGTTTTTAAGGACCATATAGTTTAATTTAATTAAGTACGAGGGTGAAAGTAGTAGTTGTTTGGTCGAAAATTGTAAACATTCACAAGACGGAAACAGATTGATCAACAAAGCTTAAAAATCGTATGAATGGTGCTGAGCCTGATATCAAATCCAAGAGAATTTGAGGTACGTCTCCAATTTCAATCCTTCGATTTTTGATTTTTGATTCTTATTTCGAAGAACTATCCATATAAATTATGAACAAATTTAGAAGAAATTTCCAGTATTGTTTAATTAGAGATCTGCTCGTGTTCGATTTTTGGAAGCTTGACGATATAATAGCGTAGATCTGATTTGCGTCCCCGATCAGCTTAATTGAAGTTCTCCGATGAACCTTTGTTCGTGATTAATTGTCTCCGTTTCGTTTAAGTGTGTTTTGTTGATTACCATTAGCTCTGTTAACATGAAGTATTGTTGTTTTACATGGTAGAGATGACTTATCAACATCATCACGCCTTTGATCGGACGATTTTATGTTTTCGTTGATTTATTTACATCAGGGAAGAAATGGCTTGGCTTATTTCGTTCATGTGATTTACCAGGTCCTTTGAGGATGGCAACCAACTTTGGATGTAACTAAGGGTATTCAGATATAATTAACAGAAATCGAGTCTCCAGGCTCCAGCCAATGCCAAAAACAAAGGTAATTCTGCAGCTTCCTATCCTTCCTGCCATATTTTTCATTATCCAAGCTGTACGTCAAAGTAGAAAAGAGTTTTCATGGGCATAGTTGTTAATAACTTACCTTATGTGTTCTATAACATACGTTACGTTATGTTAGGAGTTGCTAACGTTACATAACGACTATCATAACACAGATGAGTATATAACTGTGTCTATCGTGCGTTTTACTTCACGGTACATAACGTTATTACTAGGTTGTTATATTTTTTTAATTTTGGTATGAAACCGTTCTAATTTAAAATGAAATTGGTTCAATCAATTCATTTGAATCGAATTTGGTGGGCCTGAAACCTAGCTAAAAACAAACCTAGGCATTCGTTTCTTTTCTTCACTTAGTTTCAGTTTCACTGTTCACGTTGAAGAAGAGCAGCATACTCTCGACTCTTCACTTCTCGATTTCAAGTTTTAAAGTCTTTCTTCCCTATCTTTTACAACCCTAAATCCAAACTCAAGTTTTTCTTCTCTATTCTTTTATATTTAACTATTGCTAGATGTTGAACATTCCATTCTTTTTTTAAATTACTGTATTTATGTATATAGACAATGTGCATATAACCTACTTTACGATATATGCTATGCGTTACGAAAAGCTGAAAAACGTTGTGCGATGTGACAACTATGGAGTGAACATAGGCATGTATGTTAATTTCCTCCTTTAAGATTGTGAAAAAGTTGACCGACGATGTTGCTGATCTCTGAATACAAACTGGTGGTACTCTTTTTTTCACAATGTCTTCGCTGCATTAGCGGTTATGAGTCATCCTTGTGCTATGATCTTTGGAATTAAACTCTTAAAACTTAAATATCAATTAACTCAATCCAAGTATTATTAAATTTCTGCTCCTTTAACTGCAGCATCCTGCTACAAGTGTTTGGGATCCATTAAATGGTTCGAGAGACACAATTTGATCGATTCCATGAAAGAGGTCGACGAGCTTTTGGTGACAAACTTGGCATATGTATTGTAGTGATTCAACGACTTAACTGGAGATAGCCATAGGTGCCATGGTTATTCGAGGAGATTGACTGGAAGAGGTCCACCAATTCTCATCCATAGCGTGCTCCAACTCAACACCATTTCTGTCATGTATGTTGAGGTATTTTATTTCTATTCTCATGTTTTGAAGTCCATTTCTGCTTTGATACATTATTTTGTCTTTGCAAGTGCTTACTATGAAGTAACTAGACAGTTCCTTTAGGATTAATACTACACTTGCAATTGGTTGATGCATCTGTTCGTGCAATAAACACTTGCATTGCGGCAGCTTTTTAATCTCATATGAATTTATAATATTGGTTGATGCAGCTATTTGTGGGATGCTTCAACATTCTGGAGAGGGGAGACGTTGTGCCTAATCGCACAATTGGTAAGTATAAGAAAATAGTTAACTACAGTCTACACACGGATTATATGTAGAAAAATATCGATTAGAACATCCTTTTTTTGAGGTTGGGACATATAACAAGTTAAATATTAACAAAGATCTCTATTCTACACAGGAAAAAGTCATGCATTCGAGAATAGACCTGGAAAACGTCATACATTCAAAAAGGAAGGAATTGAGCAGAAATCAAAAAGAACAACGAAGCAGGCTGTTTCATGTTTCAACTGTTTTTTTTTCTCAGTTTCATGCAGTTCTTTCATAAAGTTTTGTCCCACACAAAAGAAGTCTCGAAGGTCTCGAAGGGAATTAAATTCACCAAATGTTGTCGTCTTTTGTCTGTATGAAAATGTATACTTTTTTTGAAGTATTCCTTGCTAAAAATATCTCTGTTTCCAACAAGAACACACTAGTCTATTTCACCTTCCTCAATGTCATCATTTTCATTACGATCATTTTCATTATTTAAGGGTTTTGGGACGACAATAGGACTAGTAGTAGTAGGTGGTGGCTCCTCGGCTTCTTCATCTTCCTCGATGTCCTCGTCTTTCATGAACAACCCAAGTTGTTCCAAAGCATTACTCCTTTCCCCAAATTTGAAACTTCCCAATGCATCGAGAGAGATAATAGACTGATCCGGGCTCGTCTCATCTGCCAAGCTCGGCAACTGCTCCGCTGCTGGAGCAGCCCTAAGTAGCTCCAAGTCCTCGAGGAACCGAGAGTTTTCATTGATTTCAACCGTCTTCTCCATCTAGAGAAAACACCATTCAAGTTATCCCCTCAAAATTCATTTTTCCAAGTTTACGCATAAAATTAAGTAAAATCCTTAATTAATCTACCTCGATTAGTGCCTGGCGTGCAGCTTCTCTCTCGATATCCCTCTTTCTTTTAGCCTCCTCAGCAGCTTCTGCTTCGGCCCGTTTTCGAGCAGCTTCAGCAGCCTTTGCCTCTGCCTCTAACCGGGCTCTATCTGAATACCGATCCAAAGAATTAGAAAATAGGTAATGAAATGAACCTTACGTGCACATCGACATTCAACAAAGCAAATAACCAAAGAGGAGACCCCAGACCTTTCTTTTGTTGCAATTCAAGTTCCTCTCTCATCCGCCGCAATTTTTCAGGATCACTCTCATCGTCCTGATACAAAAGGCCACGTTCACATTTGGCATTATTTAGGCAGCCCAAAAATAAGACAAACAACGCTGAGTTGTCAGGTTTAACCAACCTGAACAATCTTCTCTTGAGCTTTAAAGATAGTGTCAGCAAATCGCTTCTTCAGCACAGCAGCCCTATAGAGCTTCTCGGGGTCACTTGGGGCACTATCACCTAAAATGTTTATTTATTGAATAGTCAAAAATCTGCTTTCCGAAAAACCATCATCGCATATGCTTCTTTTCCAAGATTTGAGCTTACCATCTTTTCGGGAGTCTGACTCAACAGAACTTGGCTTTAGCTGAGAAGTTTGCTCGAGCTGATCCAGGCCACTAACAGACTCTGCACAAGACCGCAAACTTCATGAATGGCATTACATTAATATTTTTACGCCCTCAGAACCCTTTTTAACTAAAAGTCGGAGTTCTTTATCAAGAACTTCTGACTCATGCAAAAATACAGCGCCTATGGTTGAAAAGAAAGAATACTGACGTGTTCTATCAAGGTGATCACCATCACTCGTCTTTGCATCTATTTTAACAGCAGACTGTAGAGGCTCAGATACCTGCAATATAGGCAAACAATCAAGTCAGTACAAGCAATCACAGGTTGCCTTTTGGCAAAATTTAGATTCACATCAAGGACTTACCGCTTTAGCGTCATCCTTTTCACTTTCTGAAGAACTACTAGAGTCTGAGCCTGGGTAAAAATGAAAGCAACAAATATTACAAAAATGTATTAAGAAGAAAACTTCCGGTAATGAAAAGTAAATGTAAAACATAGCATACAGCTTTGAGCAGTTCATACTGACAGAAACAGCAGCTGAAAAACCGACTAACACAAGTCCCAATAAAGTGAGTACTCATCATAATTGGACACTTTTTGCTAGTACTGTAGTCAATTCTTTCAGATTTTATTAGTTTCTAAATGACCACAAATCACAGACTGTATCAGTTCTGCCATTCTATTCTATTCTGAGATCAAACTTTACTTTCCAACATTCGTAATCTATTAAAAAAAATCTCTAACATAAATAACCTCGACTTCAGAGAATGCCAGTACTTTTGGTGCAACAAACTACAAGGAGTTCACCAGAACTTTGGTCCAAAGTGTCTCTGTTTGTGAGGGGTATGGCTGACACATAGATATAACGGTCGCGATTGGGCATCCAAAAAATTTAGAAAGGTTTTGGGTATATTTTATACTAACAGCATAAATCACAAAAAAGAAAAACAAGTTTCTTTACCACTGGAATGGACAGGGTCTACGTGTTTATTTTTCTTCTTGTCTATATCTTTTTCTATCTCCACAGGAGGATAGCTGTATACAGGAGGCTCATTTCCACCAATATCAACATCCTCATCAGCATGGTCATTACCTATATATAAGCACACACAATGCCATTTAGTCCAACAGTTGGAGGCCACTCATTTCTTAAATGCAACAAAATGGATCCGGAAAAACCTTTGTCATGTAGCATCGATGAATTGCTGAGCCCTGATACATTCCACATCTGAAAGGGCATAAAGACATTATTATTGCAACTGCTTGGTTATAAATGTGGTAAATGCGCTTCAGCAATTTTCAGGGGTTACCTCTGTTTCGCATGGGTCAGCTCTAATCTGTTTTTTTTGTTTCTCAAGCAAATAGTCATCTATGAGCTTACGTAATGTGAACAAGGTATCGTCACTGAGACCATCAATATCTATCTCAATCTCATCCTCTGCACAGTCCCCTCCATGTGAACTGTGGTCCTTCAAAAACTCTATGACATGTAATGGCATCTCTGCCAGCAATGATTCCAGTTCTCCACCAAGCTTGTGTCGTTCCTCATCTGACATTTTTTGCTTGATAGGTTGTGGCACCACAATAGAATCCACGGAGGTTACCTTTCGCTTTTTGTTTGGAGGCATTGGCTTAGTGGTCTCCACAACTTCACGACTGCTTGATTTGGACGGTAATGGTTGCCTTTCAATGACAGGTAGTTTTTTTCCCAATATTTTTCCACCTTACCTCAAAAAACTTACTCATGGTGTCAGCCATGATATGAGCATCATTTGATGCAGGGTTATAGGTCATCGCATTTCTAAAGGTTAGTCTCACATCATCAACAAACTCCAATGGGCTCGGGTATACTCCTGAAGTTAATTTCCGCTTTATTGTCCCCAAATCCATTGGATGCTTAATAACAGTAAAGTAGTCTGGAAGATTCAGCTTCACCGGATCAACAGGGGTGTTGAAGACCCAAGCAAACTGATGAGACAACAACTGTTTCAAAAGATTCTCACATTTTTTCATCAACAAACTAATCACGGCATTGGGAACCGGAGCTGGCTTAGCCGTCTTAAACCTTCCAGTAGAACCCGACTTTTTCCCAGATAACTGTCTAAAATTTTCAGTTTGACGACGATTGTTTCCATTACTACCACTAAGAATATCAGTGATAACCCCATTGATATTGTGTACCTCAAATTTCTTTTGAATGACACGTATCTGTTCAAGTTCCGTTCTCAACCGGTGTATTAAATCATTTCTTTCAGATAGAGTCATCTTCGCCAATGGATGAATTTGCAATGGAACACCGAATGTATCCCCTTTGTCAGCATTCAAATTCATTAACTTCCTTGACGGGGTGCTCAATTCATCAGCCATATCAGCATCTATTCGACCAGAGATACCAGAACCCTCAGATTCACCAGCTGCCTGGAATGAGCTACGATAATATCCTCCAGATAGCCTATCACTCTTAGCCATCTCCTTTATCCAAATCTTGCCTGGTTATTAACACGTCTGCTGCATACATCAACCAAGGGCAAAACATTACCCCCTCATTTTCAAATATATTCCCCATCTTGGTATCAAAACAACTAATCTCGTTTTGAAAAAACAGCGAAAACATGAACTGTAATTTGTTAGATTCAAGAAATCTCCAGCAACCCAAATAGACGAAAGTTCGAAATGGGATTAAAGAGAACCAATGTATGGAAATTGAAACTACGCTAGGGTTTGGCGAAACACCAATTCTCTTAAAAACAACAAAATCAGAAAGCCATTTTATTAATACAATCAGAAATGATTTACAAAATGTACCCCCAAAATCTTTAGATTTCATCAAATGATATAAACAAAAATCGAAATTTTCAAAATCCAAATAGTGTAATTCAAAAGGACACAAACAAAACAAGAACCCAATACCCCCAAAAGCAATTTACCAGTTTGAAATTCCCAGCGGCTTAGCTTAAGCTTTCCTCTGAACCAAAGAACCCTAATATCGCCGAAACAAGAAGAAATCGAACCAAAACAAAAACCGAAACTTGGAATTACACTCGCAAAACCTAACCCAATTCAAACCCTAACAAATTCAATCGAATCTTCGTAATCAATGATTGATTTCAATTTGGAGGCGCGATCTGGATCACGAACACGACAGAGAGAAGTAAAAGACTTCGCTTCTTTTCACTAGTAGCCTAACAAAAAAATCCCAAAGTTGAGATCACTGCGACGCCTTTTTATATACCACACGATTCAAGAAACTAGGACCGTTGGATTTCCTACATGAAGATCTGACGGTCATGATGTGTGTAATTAACAGCCGTTGGATCTTGATCTTACGGTGGAGAGTGGTTCTGATCTGACTAGATTAATTTAACTAATATTTAATTATTTTTTTAACCTTTTTTTTTTGTTAATTTCGTGTGAACGAACTCAATAATTGAATTATTTGTTTTCACTGGGCGGTGATCGCGTTGACTATGGTTACTGAATCAACGTCACAGATGTGTGGAGGGAATTTTGGTGTACAGTGAAGGTGACCGCAGAGGATCGTGTCATTGTAATTTTTCTAGAAGCTGCTGGATGAAAAATAAATGTTGGAAAATAGCCTCAAAATTCCTTAAACTTTACCTAAATTAATCAGAAGCTCCCTCAACTGCAGACGGAGTTGAATCAATTGAACCGGGAAGAAACTGATTATTGGAGCCAACGCGCAAAAGTCCATTGGCTGGGAGAGGGCGACAAAACACCCATTACTTCCATTCTTCAGCCTCAAATCGTCGGAGAAAAAATAGAATTGAGAAGCTGAAGAATTCTTCCGGAACCTGGGTCACAGATCATCATTCAATTGCAAGGACTGCTACTGATTTTTTCTCTGATCTCTATGCGTCCCAACATCCATCAGGGGCAGATTTATGTGCTGTTTTGAATTGTCTGGAAAATAGAGTTGCAACCGAAGATAATCTCAGTCTTACCTCTCCAATCTTGACAGAGGAAGTAACGGAAGCTCTCTTTAAATCCCATTCCAATAAATCCCCTGGCATCGATGGTTTCTCAGCTGGTTTTTTCAAGTCTCATTGGCCTCATATCAAAGATGATATAACTAAGGGAATTAACGATTTCTTAAATGATGGGGAAGTTCCGGATGATTTCAACCACTCACTGATTGTGCTTATCCCTAAAGTTAAATCGCCAGAGACTATGCAGCAATTCAGACCGATCAGTTTGTGTAACATGATTTACAAGCTGACCTCGAAAGTGCTTGCTACAAGGTTAAAAGCCATTCTTCAGAAAGTGATTTCACCAAACCAATCTGCATTTCTACCGGGTCGTCTTATTTCCGATAATGTGGTCCTTGCTTATGAGGTCTCTCATTCGATCAAGCGAAAATCTGGCAAAACAGGTTGGTGTGCTATTAAAACTGATATGATGAAGGCTTTGATCGTGTGGAATGGATTTATTTGCGAGAGATAATGATAAAACTGGGCTTCTCTCATCAATGGGTTTCTTGGATCATGAAATGTGTCTCATCGGTCAAATACTCAGTTATTATCAATGGCAATCGGAGCAGATCCTTCACACCAGAAAGAGGACTCCGTCAAGGTGACCCCCTCTCCCGTTTCTTTTTCTATTATGTGCCGAGGGATTATCATCATTATTAGCCAAGGCAGAATCACAAGGGCTAATCAAGGGATGTGGAATTTCAAGAGCTAGTCCAAAAATCACGCATCTCTTATTTACAGATGACAGTCTTTTCTTTGTAAAGGCGTATACTGAGGAAGTTAAAGCTCTAAAAGATGTATTTAGATTTATACGAAAGAGCTTCAGGTCAATTAATCAACAACGGCAAATCAGGGGTGTACTTCAGCCCTAACACTTGCCGAGACGCAAGAAGAAGAGTGAAAGATATCCTTGCTATTCAAGAGGTTATTAGCCATGACCGTTATCTTGGGCTGCCCTTACTAGTAGGAAGTTCAAAGGTATTCAGCTTTTAAACATCTTGCAGATAGAGTCTGGAAAAACTCAATCTCTGGTCCACTCGATTTCTTTCGAAAGCTGGAAAATCTGTGCTAATTAATGCAGTCATTTTGGCCCTGCCAACTTACGCAATGGGATGCTTTAGCATACCTCTTGCAGTCATCAATGAAATCGAGATTGCAATTCGAACTTTCTGGTGGAATGGGAAAAGGAAAATTAGATGGGTTGGATGGGATACTGTTACAGCCGTCAAAGAGCGATGGAGGATTGGGATTCCGTAATCTCAGGGCTTTCAATCTGGCGATGCTAGCAAAGCAAGGTTGGAGGTTGATTCAATGTCCGAATTCACTACTTGCCAGGTGCCTTCGAGCAAAATACTATCCCTTTTCTACCTTTCTGGAGGCTGGTATTGGCAGCAGCCCATCTTTGATTTGGAGAAGCATCTTAGAGGGTAGAGCAACTATCCTAAAAGGTGGATCGTGGGTTATTGGAGATGGAAACTCAATCAGAATCAGAGAAGATAATTGGACTCACGGCATCAATCTTTCAGAAGCTGAACGGCAAGCACTTTTTGCTAATGGGATTGGCAGGGTTAGTCAGATTATCGACCAACCTTCAAAAAATAGAATCAACCTCTCCTTGGATCAGTTCTGGGCGCTCAAAAGGCTCATTTAATATCTTTGATCCCTATATCTCCAAATCATGTTGACACGCTAGCATGGGCAAGCACCAAGAATCGTAACTTTACGGTTAGGAGTGCCTATTACACAGCCACAAGCTTGTTATCCTCTTATTTGGTAAGATTTTCTTTTCCTCTCTTTTGGAAGCTGATTTGGAACTTAAATGTATTACCGAGAGTTAAAATTTTTTTGTGGCAAGTGGGACACCAAAGCCTACCAACACGCGATAATTTAATCAAGAGAAAAGTCGACATTATCAATGTTTGCCCTGTATGCGATTCTGCACCTGAGAGTCAAGCACACTTATTTATGGATTGTCTATGGACTACTCGAGTATGGAAGATATTTTTCCCTCTGTTAATGTCGTGGAATGGTCTAACGAGAATTTCTTCTCGTGGTATTTCCGGATATTCCATTTACTGGATTGTGAAAAATGGCAAACATTCAATACTATCCTTTGGCACATATGGAAAAATCGCAACAAGGTGTGGAAAAAGGCTATATGCGGCATGCCTTTTACAGTGGTCACTCAGGCAACCCATATCATGTTGGACTTGAAAGATGCAAACATCAAAAACACTCTCAGAGAACCAATTTCTACGGCTCATCTGAATTGGACTCGACCTCCTGAAGGGGTAATGAAAATCAACTGCGACGCGGCTATCTTCTCAGAACAAGGAAAATGGGGGTTAGGAACTGTTATGAGAAATCATTTAGCCGAAACAATTTCCTGCCAATATGCATATCAGGACGGTTTGCCGGACGTTTATCTTGCCGAAGCCAGTGCCATTCACCAAGGGGTTTTGTTAGCTCAATCAGCCGGCATTGGTAGAGCCATTATTGAATCTGATGCTTTAATCATTGTTAATGAAATCAATAGTAATGGCCCTTGTTTTTTGCCATGTAGGAGTACAATTGCTAGGATAAAATAATTAGTCCTAGGATTTAATTCTTGCACTTTTGTTTTCACACGAAAAAGAAACAATCGACTTGCTCATTCGCTTGCAAACTTAAAATCGAATGGGGGAGGTCGATTGCCTTTTTCTTTGTATTATGTTGCCGGTTTGGACTAAGTTAATGAAATCCCTTGTTATCATAAAAAAAAAAAAAATGGGCTTCTTCTTACATCCACTCGTGTGACAAGCAACACATTCTAAAATAATTAAACTTTAGAGTCAAGTCAACTCGGCCTATTGAAACACATTACTGACCAAAACTCCAAATCTGATTACTCAAAAGTCAAAATCTACTCTCTGTCAATTGTTCATCACCAAAGAAAGAATGGCCGGATCTCCATTTCAGCCATTTTAGAGCTGTTGAATTCAGTTGTTCGACCGGAAGTGGAGAGAGAGCTGACACTTGTATGGGGTGTTAAGAAAGAAGTTGGGAAGCTGACTAGCAATTTCCAAGCCATCCAAGCTGTTGTAGATGATGCTGAGAGAAAGCAGATGAAGGATGCTAATATCAAACAATGGCTAGACTAGCTGAAAGATGTTTCTTACGAAATCGATCATGTCTTGGATGAGTGGAACACTACTATCCTCAAAGTGCATATAGAGGGCAAGAATATTAAGAAGGTATGCTTTTTCATCCCTGCTTCTTATTGCCGTTGTTTTGGGAAAATTAGCCTAAACCGACATATTGCTGTAAAGATTAAAGTTCTGAACAAAAGATTAGATGAAATTGCTGAGGAGAGGAATAGGTATGACTGCCTCTAGTGTTGATGTAGTTGAGATTGTTGGAAGAGATGATGACAGGGTTAAGTTAATTGATATGTTGTTGAGTGAGAGAACTCATCATCAAATCATTACTGTAATAGGAATGGGCGGTATCGGAAAGACTACCCTTGCTCAATTTGCTTACAATGATCAGACTGTATATATGCTGTCATTTTGAAAAGAGAATGTGGGCTTGTGTTTCTGATCCCTTTGACGTGATAAGGGCTGCCAAAGCGATCCTTGAAGCGCTTACAGGATCTACTCCCAGTTTGAATGAGTTAGATCCTCTACTTCGAAGGATTAGAGATGAAATCGATGGAAACAAGTTTCTTCTTGTTTTAGACGACGTTTGGTGTGAAGAATATGATTGGTGTCAGCAACTGATTGACTCTCTCAAGTGTGGTTCACCAGGTAGTAAAGTTCTTGTGACTACGCGTAAAGAGGGAGTTGTGAATGCGATATGCTCGAAGAAAATCTTCCTAGGAGCTTTGACGGATGACGAATGCTGGAATCTGTTTAGCAGGGTCATATTTTGTGATTGGACAGATAAAGAGCGTGAGGATGTAGAAGATATTGGTTTTAAGCTGATTGAGAAATGTAAAGGTTTGCCTCTTGCTGTGAAGACTATAGGATGTTTTTAGCGAATGAAGAAATCTAGATGAGAATGGGTAACCGCGTTAGAACTGATTTATGGACAGTGGCCGAAAAAAGAGGTGTTTTTTCTCCTTTATTGTTGAGCTACAATGATATGCCATCCACACTTCGAAGGTGTTTCTTATACTGTGCGGTCTTTCCAAAAGATTATGAAATTGAGAAAGACTTCATCATCAAGTTGAGGATGGCTCAAGGTTACTTTGGGATAGATAAAAGTATTGAGATGGAAGAAGTTGGTGATGAATGCTTCCGTGAATTGGCAATGAGATCATTCTTTCAAGATTTCAAGACACGCAGAGATGGTACAAGATTTCTGGGTGTGTGAGTCTTAAAAAGTTATGTGGTGGGTTGGGGAAACTTATCAATTTGAGGCAATTGAGGCATTTTGAAACAGGAATGCCTTTCATGCCAAAAGGTTTCGAAAAATTAACTTCCCTTCGTTTCTTAGATATATTTGTGGTGAGTGAAAAAATTCCTTCTCTTTCCAGATTGATGAATTTGAACAAACTTAGAGGGGATCTTACAATAAGAGGATTAGGAAGAGTGAGAGTTGAGAGTGAGGCCAGAAAAGCTAATCTTCATAAGAAACGCCTCAGGATTTTGAGTCTGTTCTTCGACTACGTGATACAAGTTGATGAAGAAGAAACTAGAAGGAGATTGAGTTCAGATGGACAGGTTCTTGAAGCCTTCCAACCTCATCCAAGTTTAGAAATTTTAAGCATATGGTATTACAGAGGCAATGTGGGGTTTCCGAGTTGGATGACGTCGTCGACAGCCACAGACAACCTAAAAAAGCTTTCTATCTGGTATTGTCCAAATTGTGAAACTCTGCCTCCTCTAGGAAAACTCCCATCTCTTGAATCACTAAGAATAGAGGAAATGCACAGTTTGAAGAAGATCGGCATTGAGTTTCTAGGAACGTCAACATCCTCTGCATCGCCAACCATCTTCTTTCCTAAATTGGAAACACTCACATTTACCAACATGCTTGAATGGGAAGAATGGGATTACAATATATCATCTGTACAGGAATTAGAAGGAAGAGAGATTAGTACTTCCACCATTAGAATAATGCCACACCTTACAGAGTTGAAAATTAGGGGATGCCCAAAGTTGAATATTGTACCACAAGACATTGCACAATTGTCCGAAGCTGATGGAACGTTTGGTTCACTACCTCCAACACCCTGATCAATCAGAAGTTGACGTGGTAGGTTTCTCAACGCGATAAGTAGATAGGTGTGTATCTATGCTTCATTTCAAGTTTGTGATATATTTCATCTAATTTTTACTCTCTTTTTTCCGAAACTCTTCCATTTGGCAGGTTCCATCCTATTTGCAGATATTCTACTTTCCATATTACTATTGATTAGGAGCCTTTTGCAGCTCATTACACAAATTATTTCAGGTGGCATGTCTTGTGAATACTTAACTTTCACATATATACATGTCATGTTGCTTAATTACTTGTACTTATACTCAAATACTATGTCATAAGATAGCTTTGTGATTAGTGTATCAAGCTCTATTTAATATTGTTCGGGTCTTTTCTCGGTCATGAGTTGTTATACCTTGGTAGATTGCGCACCAAATAAACATAAGGATACTTGTATATGATCAGATCAGGTGTTGATAGGTTCGGTTTGATCATCTACCATGCATGTTATTAGTACTCTTCTACGAGAAAATTACCTTCTGTTTCACCCTCTTTATGTACAATGACTAGATCATGGCTACATTCAATGTCTTCTTCAAATTTCTACCAGTCTTGGCTTAGGTTTTTTTTTTTTTTTTTTAAATCAGGATGTGTATATTGTATATAGGTACATACCTTCTTTAAAATGGAAATTTCCAATTCTAAGTCTTGTGAAGATAAAAAAAATTGAACTTGTGTCTTTACTTCATGACAGTTTCCTAAACTATGTCAAGGAGTACAAAAACGTCCTATTCAATGGGAAACAAATTCCGGGATCGATGTTTAATTAATGGGTATGTTTTGTGCAACAATCATTTTGTTCTTCTGAAATCGAATAATAATGATTACAGAAATTAATCTATTGTTATCTAATTATTACTAACTGTAATCAATTAAACTAGCTAATAATGGAAAAACTAATCTCTTTTTGAAGTTATGGAAAAACTAATCTCAGTCCAAATCTTTTGAAATTAATTGTCGAAATATTTATTGAATGTGAAGTGTTGATAAGGTAGATATGAAATTTTGAGAAGTTTTTGTATGCACATGGATTGTGTACGTCATCACTATATTAGAATTTGACACGTATAATTTTTGGGGGTTCTTCAAAAAATTTAATTACATTATTGCAGCGGAATTGTGAACCCTTTACAGCAAACGGCTAAATCGATATTTTATCTCATATGAATTCAAAATATACACGTGTCAATTTCTAATTTGAATGTGCAAGTACTGGCCCCTGGTGTGTTAAATTTTTTTGAAATTTTCACCCAAAAAACGAACAAGGTATAACAATAACGGTTTAGACACTGGTTAATTAATGGTAAATTAATGTAGATTAATTGGCTAAAAAGAAGAATTAGCGCGCGGAATATATAAGATCAAGAATATATATATATACACACGTACTATATGATAAGGCCGAGAAGCTTAGCATATACGTTCTATGAATTAACTATCTCAATTAAAGTTGCATATGAAACCAAAAAAAAATACCAAAAAATGATCAATTCAACGATAAGATCGGAGAGTGGCTCCACAAAATGTACATATAATAGCTTTCCACGACTTGCAATAGAACGGCACATAACAAAACCTCGTCGCCGTTTTCATGTCGGCAACGCTTGCTCCTCCGCCGCATCTCGAGCAAGTCCCGGCCGCCGGCTTGCTTCTGCTCACCTTCCTCGTCTGATCAACTAGAAAACAGAAGAACGCCATTATTTCCGGTTTATGCCGGCCTCTTGTTTCGGCACTTTAGACCGAAATATCGGATGATTCTCACTTTAGGCCGAAATATCGGATGATTAGCTCTTGAAAGTTTGGAATATGCTTTCTCTTTGCTAGTAGGAAATATAAAATTGGGTGGCAATTTATATTGCATGAGAGACCAACTTTATTTTATGGCCATTGGATAGATAGGTCACGAGCAAGAGGGTGTTTGACACGTATGGGGTGGTGAGTGGGGCCCGAGTGTTAGAAGATCTTGACTGTACACGTGTATGATAAGATGGTTTAGTACTAGACTATGGAGAATTTGGCAGATAGAAGTTCCTAATTGAAGTAAAAGAAAATTAATATGGGAGGCAGTTGTTAGGTTTTTCTTTTGAGATGTGATTAAGAGATTAATTTGTTATTATGATATTAAATTGGTCCACATGATGATGTTGATCTTATGGTTTACCCAAACCACATGGATCTAGATGTGTATGCATATGTAACCTATGTATATATGATCATTTTTATATATATATAGAGAGAGAGAGAGAGAGAATTTTTTAAAATAAAATATCGTCCACAACAATTAATGAAGGTTAATTATTTTTATAGTTAAGCTTATCGTAGGTGGTTAAACTAATAATTTGTTAGGGGAGAATGATATTTGTATATGATTATCAATCAATGCTAGCTAGCTAGACGTTTGGTGAGAAGACAATATTCCTTCTCATCATTTTCATGTAGTTATTATTCCCGATAATTCAATAAAAATGTAAATCATATTTATATCTCCATAAAAAGTATATTAATCAAACATGTTGAATTTAATTACCTCAAAATAAACATGTTGAATTTAATAAGATCCGAATATGTGATTGTCAATTGCCACCCAAAACCACATGGAGCATGATATATACATGTATGTACTGTATTAGATGTATATATGTGATATGGGGGGACGTGGTAAAGTTACAAGTCTATGTAGATTGAAGACATGATTATCATGATTGAATTAAAGCCTATGTTGGATTGAAGAAGGTAAAATCAGAATGGTGTTTTTTCTTTCATTCATATAGCTTAATATGGGCAATTTTCATATCACGCTCATAATTTATGAAGGAAGTCCCTACCTTCGACAGCTTTGACAAATATAATTCATAGACCTAATCTTCACTCGCAAGAAAACAATTCTGTGATCCATATATATGCATGTATTTCTTCCTTGGCAGCTAAGACTTTCCATTTTTTCTGCTACTTACTTCCAATTTCCATGCATTATTAATTACTAAGTAATACTTTTTCTTTGTTACTATTTCAGATCATGAATCTGGCGATCGCCTTAAGGTTTAATTAAATATAATTCTTTCTCTAAAAAAATAAAAATTAAATATAATTCTAATGGTAATTAGCAGCTGAGTGAATTAATTAATTGAAATTACATATTTTTCTTGCTAGTTTTTGTCTTGGGTATTGTAAGACACCCATTGTAATTTGTCCCGAATAGTTGAATTTTGTACGATGCTATTTTACCTAATTCGAAGTATTAGGGTTTCGTCAAAATATTTTCAATAAGTCGATATAAATTGTCTCGACCATTTTTATCGATGAATTTATTTTTTCTTTCACAAAAATAAATAAAATTTAAAATAGTAGACGTAGTCTACGAGCGATTGTTGAAGTGAGAAGGATTTGAGTCCTTCAAAATTAATTAAAAAGTCGTTTTAAATTATTAATGTAATTGGAAGAATATTCAATTTCTCATTCAGTCAATATTCTCTCACAATAATGTAGCTAATTGCGGTGTAGGGCACACAACTGTGAAACACAAAATGCAGATGCACGTTTACCATTTCAAAAAACAATCACCAAAACGTTTACATGTAATAGCCAGTACAACTTAGACAATATTGCTACTTAGACATTGTTACAATGATGTATCATTAGTTTATTTTTTGACGACGCTCCCAATCACGCACGGTTATTATTTATAGCCGATTGATCAGAACTAGTTAACATTAGCAGATTCAATCACATTTAATTTTTCATTAATAAAACGTAACATTTATTCAAAAAAAGATAAACTAAAAGTTCATTCAATGAATATTTATCAACAAAAATTAATCTCTACACAATCACATAGCATTCTATACAAATAAATAACATGTACTCGATTCTTCCTACGCGATCTTTCTGAATGGGATATACATCATCTTGATAATCACATCCACAAGCTAAAATTGTGGTAGGCAAATGCAAAACTGAAGCTAAGTGAGAAATGTTTTTGGACAAAATAGTATAGAAATGGCCATTCACAGGGAGAGATTTTCATCATCCAGTATATTACAGTGCTGACATCATCGCCTCGCGTTTCATCTGAGCTGCTTTACCACTTCCTCGGAAATACATGTAGACTTGCTGAATAACCCAAATACTCAGAAGTGATTCGACACAGAAGAATCCGAAACCGATGAAGTAGAAAATCTGAAAGCACGACAGAATTATACTCAGTCCGTATCTTAATACATGATGTTTTGACTAATTTAAACTTTTCGACCAATTTTGAGATGATAAATGGGAAAAATAAGAAAAGTTTTGTACTTTACCCCAACCATGGTATCCGTTGTCAATAGCTCTATTGCAGGCAAAATACCACTACATATTCAAAAGAGTTGCCAAACAAACAATATCAGTTAAGTTTTGGAGTGAGGGGATGAAGAAAAAAAGAAAAAATTGTTTCTGATTATATATTGGAAATAACTTACGCAAGAGATTTCCCCTTGAAAATAATGGGAGGAGCAACAGCAGCAAGAATGCAAAAGCCAATGTGAAACTTGAGTGGTACGTAAAAGATAAAAGGAATTGTTAGACTACAAATACAAACATCCTGAATGCAAGAATGAAAATCTATATGTTGTTAGATAACTGTTATTCTGATAAGCTTACCGAGTAACACAAGAAAAACCATCCGAACTTCAAAGCACTATCAGTCCTGCAAAAGTTTTTCATTCACAATTCTTTAAAGTATTCAACATCGTCTTTTTCCTAATATTAAAATATCCTTTGGAAAACAGTATGATATTCACAAAAACATCATTCATGGAAACATACAGTTTCTTCCTAAAACTATATTTAGGAACAGAGGAAGGAGTGTATTGATCCAGCACACAATTTTGATCAGTAGAAAGAACTTAAAAAGATGATATACTGGAAATGCATACAAAATATAGTATACCTAGAAGCGTTATAGAGAGGCCGATACCACATAACATAAGCTCCAGGAACAGCTGCTAGGAAGTAGATGATGGAAAGTAACCAAATTATTGGACCTGCAATCGAAACACGCTCACAATGTATAAGAATGTGACGATAACCATACATCAACAACAACTAATTACTACCTCCGTCCCAAAATACTTGTCAAAATTGACAAGTATTTTGGGACGGAGGTAATATATACTTCCATTTAGCACCCACCTTCGCCTTTAAGCCAAGCTGTGGTACAAGCTACCACATTCCACAAAAGACAGACAATTAAACCTGCACAATATCACATTCATCAATATACTAAATGGTAGAAACAAAGTAGCCAGACTAGAAAAATGCGCAGCAAGGGTTCTTGAATGTAAACGTACCCAAAAAAGTTGTAAATGCAACATATTGAACCCTTTGTAGGTGAACTGGTACTTCCTTTCCAATATCGTGATGGATAATAGGGAAAAATGATGGCCAGTTTTTCTCTTCAATGACAATTCCAGCTGCCACAAACAAGACACGGCATGAATAGCAATCTAGTTACGTGATTACAATCAGGGCTGGTGCATGGACCATGAATCATAAAATGAATATTTAATGTACCCTTTTTTATTGCATATTCTTTTCGCTTTAGATCCTGCATAGCATCGATATAAACTTTTAAGTTAACATTTCAAACGGCTTTAAAAGAACGAAATTCCCAATGCACTAAGATATAGAGTAGAAATGAGATAATATAATTCAGATTAAAAATGGGTCAGTCAATTTGTGACCTAAACAGGAAATTGATATGCCAGGCTTATTCCTTCAAATCAAAGGTTTACCATAATCGTGTGCGCAATCAATCAGCTGCCAAAAGGGGTAAAATATAAACCAGTAATTTAGCCTAATAATGCGCATCAAGATTCAAGAGTAAGAACGCTCATGACAAATCAGATCACAGGTTGGTAAAAAACAAGTTTCTATTCATTACACAAGAAAGAAAATCATTGGAATGGCTACCGGCCTGTTAGGAGAAATTACCTGTTCTCTCTTTTTCAATTCAGCCTCTCTGGCTTGAAGTTCCTTCTCTTTAGCTTTCAAATCCTAGAATTACACCAATATATTGAGCAAATAATTTCACCTAGTAAGATATTCATATTCCTACAAATCAGGATTTCCATAGTATTCTGATCACACCTTTGCAGAATCAAGAGGAATGTCGACAGTCACGCCACGATCATACGGTTCAGGAGGAAGAGGTGAAAGTCTCGAGTTGGCAGGAGGAACATTTCCAGGATTCTATAAATTACGAAAAACAAAAGTAATCAATGGATAAACAAAGCATAATTAAGCAAGATTATAAATTATCGAAAAATAAATTTACAAATAGATTATTGGAAGAAAGCTTACAGGCATGTAGAAAGCACCTCCTCCACTGTAATTAGACTGCTCCGATTGTCCCTTTCGTACAGATGGGTCCTGAACAAGATCGTAACGAGCAAACCAATCATTCTCAAGTTTCACGAAAAGCAAAAAACAAAGCTTTAATCACATACATTAAGAAATCTAAACGGATCTAACGACTAAATAATCGAAAATCAACACAATGCCACACCCAATTTCGTGAAATGAAAACCCACAATCCACTTACCGAGAAGGGATTAACATCTTCTTCTGCAAAAGGGTTAGAATCGAAACGACTCATTGTCGATCAAAATGACGAGACGGACGACAACAACAATCAGAATTGAAAAATGGGAAAACCGGGAAAATTTCTATTACGAAAAAGGTTACATTATTTTAAATTTTTCTTTCTTTTTCAATGCTATCTTGCTATTAATGTTGAGGTGGGTGTTTGTTTGTTTCTCAGGAAAATGAAAAAGGAAAAAAAATTGAATATAGAAATTCGCAGCTTTCACGAGAATTGACCTTTTATATCGCATAGTTCTATAAACAACCGAGTTTCGCGGGTGAAGTTCGCTCTAAGTTGACTCGAAAGTCAGTTCTAAATTATTTAGGGACTATTGCGACTTTAAATGAAAACATTAAGAATGTTTTATTTAGTTAACTTATGCCCTATTTTTAAAGTTCCCGAACAATTCGACTCATTTTGAACAAAATATTATGGATCGATTATAAGTGAGTCGAATTTGAGCTCGACTCCTTTAGAGCGAAGATTTAACGAGCTAAATTCGAGTCGAACAGAATATTAACTCGTTTAAATATAATACTGATACTGATATTTATATATTATTTTAGTCGTTTAATAAAAATTTTATTTTTAAAAATTAAACGAATTGTTCGTGGAGTAACCAGATATCCCAACTTAATTTTTTGGAACTCATTTATAAACGAATATAATTCGGCTTTAGTCGAACCGAGTCGAGCTCAATGGTTCGTTATCAACCTATTTTAGATTACACACTTAAGCCCAATATATTGACTAAATGCGCCTGGCCCATGATCTGAAATCAACGATCAACTCAACCACAAGCCAAGGACCAATCAGATTTCAGCATCACCAACCATCATCAATCCAGTTTCTCTCTAAACAGAGAGAGTGGGAGAGAGAGAGAGAGAGGAATCTCAGTCGAGCACCATGCAATCACGAATCAGAACTCTGTCTCGGACCCTTCAAACAACTCATTTCCGTCCATTCTCCTCCACAATCGAGCCCATCGCCGCCACCACAACACCACCACCTCCCAACCACAACTACCCCGCCACACTCGCCGGCCTCCGCGCGCGACTGGCGGCGGAGTCTCCCGAAATTTCTGAATTCTTCGATTCGAAAAGCTCGTACTCGGTTGAGGTCGGGACGAAGAAGAAGCCACTTCCGAAGCCGAAATGGATGAAGGAAGCGATTCCTGGAGGTGAGAAGTACGTTCAGATTAAGAAGAAGCTGAGGGAATTGAATCTTCATACAGTCTGTGAAGAAGCTAAGTGTCCTAATCTTGGTGAGTGTTGGTCTGGAGGCGAGACTGGAACTGCTACCGCCACTATTATGATATTGGGTGATACTTGCACTCGTGGTTGCAGGTCAATTCTCTAGCTTTTATTCTTAGTTCATTTGCTTTATGGTGTAAATTCAGGGAATCTGGCTGTGAAATCTCAAGCTATCACGATTCTGTCTATATAGTTTTGGGTAGCTAGTGCTTTGACGAGGCTCCGATTGCTTGAATGTGGTCACAAATTTACAAAAGAACTTTTTTTTTATATCCAGGATTAGATTTCGTATAAGATTGTGTGAGTGTTTCGATTTACAGGTTCTGCAATGTGAAGACCTCGCGTACTCCTCCTCCACCTGATCCGAATGAGCCTTCAAATGTGGCTGAAGCTATTGCATCATGGGGTTTAGATTATATTGTGATCACAAGTGTGGACAGAGATGATTTGCCTGATCAAGGAAGTGGCCATTTTACTGAAACTGTGCAGAAGTTGAAGGCCCTGAAACCCAGCATACTGATAGAAGCATTGGGTATGAATCATTTATGCTCTGATGAAAATTGATATTTTTTTTTTTTTGGAATTGAAATTTATAAGGAATAAGAATCTTATATCTTGATTGTAATCGGTTTGACATTGCGTAGGCTTGAGGCTTAGCTAAGTGATAGCTTTCCCTGTAACCACATAATAATGTAGGGTAATTCTTGATCTTACCCTGGCAGTAGTGGAAAACAAAAGGAGACCGAGTTAATGTCTGAGTGAACAACATGAATAGATTTAAACCAAAGGATCTAATTTGGCAGTATATGAATTCATACAGATGCTTTTGTTCATTTGTTGAATGAAAGTGAATGGAAATATACACATTTCATATGTAGACTTGGGGCATGTCCTTTATAACAAAAGTACAAACCATATACATATCATTTTCTTATTTCATACCTTTCTATTGCAACGCTTTTTCCTAACAATGCTCGTATTTATTTTTGGTACAGTTCCCGATTTTCGGGGTGACCGTGGCTGTGTAGAGAAAGTTGCGAAATCTGGATTAGACGTACTTGCTCACAACATTGAGACTGTTGAAGAACTTCAACGTGCAGTACGGGATCATCGTGCTAATTTTAAGCAATCCTTGGATGTTCTAAAGATGGCTAAAGAATATGCTCCAGAAGGGACACTTACCAAGACTTCTGTAATGTTAGGCTGTGGGGAAACACCTGATCAGGTTATTAAAACAATGGAGAAGGTGAGAGCTGCTGGTGTTGATGTCATAACATTTGGTCAATATATGAGACCATCAAAGCGCCATATGCCCGTTTCTGAATACATTACTCCTGAGGCTTTCGAAAAATATCAAAATATCGGCATGGAAATGGTAAGACATTAATCTCCTAATTACTTGAGCATTATATATGTTGGCTTGGCGCATCATCTTTTTTTTCCCTTCTCTACTTGTGAAGCACATTTTTGAGAAACCATTAACTGTACTGTTGGTGCAATCTTAGGCAACAACCATGATATTGCAATCTTAATCTAAATTGTCCTGTGCTTATGGACGAGATAACTAAAACTTGTTTTTGCATGTTTGGACGTGATGCTCACGTCACATGTGTTAATTGCTGTTTTAACAGGGATTCAGATATGTGGCATCTGGTCCGATGGTGAGATCATCATACAAGGCAGGTGAATTCTACATAAAGTCTATGATAGAATCCGATAGGGCTATCTCTTCATCAAAGCCTCTCATCTCTTAAATTCAAAATTCTTTTGTTGTTTTTTTAACCATGCTCAGAATTTGGTCACACCAAGTTTTATGATTTGATCTAATTTGTTCTATTTGTATACCCAATGTCATGTAAATTACGAGAAAGCGAGAAATAAGCAAGGATAGGTCTCCCCTTTTACTTTTGATATTGAAGCTTGTATTAGTGGGAAACGATGATGGCAGTTTATACGAACTCATCTTTTCTCCGTAAAGAAATCGGTGACCGACAGAAGAAAGCTTGTTTGAGAAGCAAGTGGGTTTTTTTTTTTTTTTTTCATTCATTTACTCTTGAAATCAGGAATTTATGTCCCAAGGTATCTTAATTTGCATGCCCCACCAAAATTGAGCGACCTTCCTTTTGGATTCTCTTTTATATGCATGAAAAGGAAAGGTGTAAGAGAGTTGCACTTGTAATTTTCAGTTAAAATCTTCAAATTTGTGTTCTCCAATTCGCATGACTAGGGATGGCAATAGATGAGATTGTGGCTCGATCTGAATCTGGTCTGTTTGAGATAGTAATTATCCGATTTGCGGATATTCAGATCGGATCTAAATTTACATCCCTACTCAATGACTCAGTTTCATTTCTTTAGGTGGGCTCAGCTTCACTGTGTTTCCATGTGTGAGTTAAACAATCACAGACTCACAATTAATTAGGGTAGTTAAATATGATTAGGGATGAACAACTCATTACTATATTTTCTTCTTTATTTAAGCTAACTAACCTCTTTCTCTTTAGCTTTTGGCTCTAAATCTAATTTAGTTAATTATTGCTTTAGTTAACCTGTCTTTCTTATTGACATGACATAATAATCACTGTCTCTCTCATTGTCCCCAACAATTACAAAGCTTCAACCTTTCACACATATACACACTTAAGAGAGATTTTCATAGATCATTAAAAATCAATTTTTTTTTGGGCAATTTCCCATAAAAATTTCTATCCGTTAATATTAAATTTTCAAACCCATCAATCTATGTAGTTTTCAAGCTATAAACAACAAAAAAGGAGACATTTTTCCCATTTTTACAGCTATCAAAACCCAAAATGGGTTGCTGCTTTAGCTCCGCCGCCGTCACCGCCGCCGCTCCGAAAAAAGACCCGAATTTCTGTTACCAATCTTCAAAGAATGAGAGCAAATCACCACCTCGAGTTGAAGAGGAAGTAGAAGAAGCCGTTAAAGAAGTAATGATCCTCCTCCCTGAAATACCTATTTCAACCTGTCAACAAGAAGATGACAACAATACTCAAACAAGACCTACTTCCGCCATTGTTGAAGAAGAGAGGAAGCTTCAAAGTTCTGATTTTTATGTTCAGAAACGAAAAAAAGCAGAGACCCCTGAAATCTCAGAGAGATCTTGTAGTGAAAGCTTCTCCTTTTCGACAACTACGACTAATACTATTATAATAGAGGACGACGATGAAGCTATCAGTAAACTTAAAACCGAATCTAGTCACAAGATACCCAGAAAACGTCAGGGCATTAGGGATTCCGGCGGTGTCGGTGGGAGAAGAACGCCGCAAACTCCGGCGAGGGACGGTGGCCGTCCGATTTCATCGAGGAATGTCATGGTCAGGTCTACTCTGCGTAATGTGGGACCAAGTAGGCCGAGAACACCGGCAACCAACATGGTGGCCGGAGGAAGAGGAGGGAAGATGAAGGCGGTGGAAGGTTCCGGTGACCGGAAACTGGGAAATTGTAGTAATGATAATAAGGAAGTAGTAGTAAATGGAAAGACTTTTGTAGTAGAGGAAGTGAATGAGACTTTGGAGAACCCACATGTTTCCTTGGAATGCTTCGTCTTTCTGTAACTTGATTTTGTATATACTAATTTAAACTCTACCTTATGCTTTACAGATGAAATTAGAGTTGATTCTTAATGGTTTGTTTAAATTTTGCATACCATTTCAGTTTATTGTTTTTTTTTTAAAATAATATGAGATACTTATTTTATTGATAAATTAAGATCGGCGAATGAAATTATGTCGATTACCGATAATCTCTTTATAAAAGCCTGGCGGAAGGAATAAAAAGCGTAGTAATTGTCGGAAACATCGTACATGAACATTGCTTGATGATAATTCAGCCTCATTACACACATACTGAATTTCAATAAGAAAATATTTGCCGAAGCTTGAGCAGAGGGAAAAAGAAAAACAAGAGGCTTCCTTGCCCTTTGCATTCATCAATATCAAGCAAAGCCAAGTTGAGCATAATCATCAAATCCAATTATATATACACAGAAATATGCTTCTTTTTTCCTATTTCTCTATTAGGGAATTGATCTTATCTCTGCAACTTCCAATTTCAGTTTAAGTATCTGTGTTAGGTTGGAGATGAGTTAGATGATGGGAGAATCGGAGACGAGTTGCATTTGAGTTCTGTCCGAGTATTGGCAGTTGCCGGCGTTGGGATTGCAAGGAAAGTGGGAATTTCTTCACCTGGCATCAAAACAGATACTCCTTTAGCATAAACTGTCATCTGCAAAAACACAGATAAAAGAATTCATTCATCTGATCATTATACTCAAAGAACACCCAAATACAGTACATTTTGAACAAGCAAGAAAAACAGCTCAAGAATATTGTGTGTCAAGTTCTGATATGCATGTGTAAATGGTGACGTGATACACACTATGCACAAAAGAATTTCTCCTTAACATGGTACTTTAATAACATGGCAAACCATAATTATGATAAATGATTTTGATCTGATTTCCTTATTTAACCTTAGCAATAGAATAAGTTGCATTACAAAGATAAAGGGCAAAAAGGATTTATTTTTTTATACTAACAAGACATAAAATAGTGGCAGTTTGGACAAGAATAATCCCCTATATCATCAATATTTACGTAAAATAATATCTTTGTCTGCAAGCTTCCTTGATCTCTCCTTAAATCAAGGGTGGTGTTAATAGAATATGAAAAAGTTGAGCAAGGAAACACACATACTCTGCTAGTTGAATATCTTAAAATGGATCAGACTACGGTGTTGACAAACTGTTAAGCTAATTTGAGTCTAAGCAATACTTTAAGCATGAAAAACTTCACCATTGTGTAATGACATTTTTGGAAGCATTCAATTGAGTAGGACAAACATTGGGAATGCCACATTAACTTCCAGGCATCATTTTTCAAATGGTATGAATATTCAAAACAAATTTTCGTATTGAAATCATAAAGCATCAACCCATACCCAAACCGAGAACACTCGATGAACTACAAAGTCTTTAGTAGTGTCCTCTACATTGTAAACTATGAAAGAGACAAAGAGACAATATCATTTATGAACAATGGCACGGGAATGCTGATATCAACTCGGAATATAATTATGCATTGGGATAGTAAAGATTTGTATTCCAAGATCTTCATAATCAAATAAGGTTGCGTTATAGTGCCGTCATAATATAATATTAGTGTAGTATAGTATTTCATCCTTAAATCATGCATTTCCACTAAAGAACTAGAAAAAACAATCCCAGTCATCTTCCATGGAGATGATAAATCATAAAATACTATAATGATTGTCTATGAATTATTCTTGAAATCTTCACTTGGATAAAGAAAAACCTCCCAAACTACGGAGATCAACTTAATCTACCACAAAACAAAAGAATACTCTTGTCAACAGATTCAATCATGAGAGTTTAAACTATGGTTCACAGTAAAACAATATCGGGTAAAACCACATGCTTGTTACTGAGACCACATATATGTTGATCCAAGAATAGCTGAAGATCGACTGACTTAAAAAAAAAAAAAAAGGAACTTAGTTTGATGCCAACTTGGTGATGAGGTGGGGGACCAACCATAAAAAGCAGAACCAAACAACATCATCAAGCAAGGCTTTCTAATGCTACTCATTTAAACTATTCATATTTCCGTAAAAAACAATGATTAATGCAAACCTAAAACTTCACTAACCAAAAAAAGATGTGGATTAGGAGACATTATTATGTATGAAAAAAAGACAAAAAGCTAGGAATGAAGATGATGATATCTCATTTTGCAGGTCCTGCAAAGATACATTATACATGCATGAGCCATTTTGCAAGTTGCATATAGTGATGACAGTCACTCACAGAGTCAAAATATGATAAAATCTTGTATGATTACTCTTAACAAAAAGCTAAATGAACAATCACGATCACATTTTCCAGGCCCTACTTATTACATCTGAATGCAACAAAGGAAAAAATTTGCAAGAGGCAGAGCAAAATAGTGACCCCCACTCCTTAATTACTAAAAACAGAAAACAAAATTCATTGCTTTTTTGACTGTGTGCCCACAAATAATTAATATTAATTTCACTAATTAAGTATACTTAGTACTAAGCTAATTTCATTCAAAAGTATAACTTTTTCTAAAAAAATCACAGAACTTGAGCTAATTTGCACAATTAACTTTTAATAAGCTAAAAGGGTACCTTTGGGAAGGGTAATTAAGCTTATTGTGGCCATGGAATCCTGCCATTTGTGCTTCAAGATCCGTTCGGGTCATATCGTTACCAGTTGATCTTGGTCTGAGAAATCTTTCGAAGATAGCCATAACGAGGAACATAGAAATGAGTATAGCCGTAGCCACGAATCCAAACGAAACCGCATTTACTGAGTTGTCGAAGTGCGTCCAGTGATCTCCTCTTAATAACGGTGGGGCCACCGCAACTTCCGGTGGTGGTGAAATGCTTTCCTGTCTACCGCCCATTAACTGACTGACGAAATTCCTCAGAGAAACAAACAATTGTACGTATTTTGTCTTCTGTCTCATTAATCAATCAAAGCAATATTATAGATTACGAGCAGTTAACGAGAAATAAGAATGACCCGTCTTTGGTTTCGTCATTGTAGCTTGGTTTAGAGGTGTTCAATGGTTGAAAAAGGAAGAAACTAACATGCAAAGAAGTTGCAGAGTGTGAGAATTATGATGACGATGATGATGGCGTTTTTGCTTTTATGAAAGGGTTTTTAAGAGAGGGTGAGAGATTATAAGTAGTGGTATGAGTATGAGCATTGTTTACTGTGCCATTCACGGAGAGAAGGTGAATACGATAAATGCGAGACTGAGAAAGTGATGACTCAAAGCTTTGAATATGAAAAGTTATGGAAGACAGAGAGAGAGATGACCAACTTTGTCAACAATTACTGCCGGGATCTCCAACTCTACTTACCTTTTTAAATTTGGCAAAGGCTATTTTTCATTAATTTTTTTACAACAGTTTTTTATAAGATACTAGTAATTCCGTTTAAATTTTTATATATAAATTATATATAAAAATTTATATTTATTTTGAGACGGAAGTAGTATTATACTATCTCCGTCTGTTGTCGTTTTCGAAAAAAAATAGTCTCGAAATAATTATCGTTTCAAATTTTTTATAAAATTTTTAATATAATTTATCTAATTTATTCATTATTAAATTGAAATAAAATATTATGTATTGAATAAATTAATTAAAATTAGGATAGTATTGTAATTAAAAAAATAAACATCATAATTATTAATATTAATATAGAAATATGAAAAACGACGGAAAAAATAGTTATTTATTTATTTTGAAGTTATAAAGATAGTATTACTTTTTTTCCTTTTGACTATTTAGTTTTGATGTTTTTTCAAAAAATCAGATATTCTACGATATATGGATTTTTGTGCTCATCATTTACTATATATGCATCTAAAAAGGAAAAAATGACTTTACTATATATATATTCCTTTACCTTTTATTTTGACGAAATATTCTCTTGGAGCATCTAACATGACTATATGTATGGGTTGGGAAAATGGGTTGTCCGGTCCGGTTCGGGCACGGTCGAGTTCGGCCAAAAACGAGCCTCAAAATTTTCCCAACACTTCAAAATATAATCGAGGAGTCTATTGACGTCTTTGACTTTTAATACGAGATATATATTTTTAGCAAAATATCTCTCCAATTTGTTTTTCCTCGTAATATAAGTACCCAAATTTTGCTACTGGAATCGTAAATCAAAATCCATCTAAAATTTACAAGATAAATGCAGTGAAATAATGAAAAAAATATTAAATTTATATAATATGCAGAATAAAAATTAATTGATATTTATCTTCTTCTGTTTTTTTACAAAAGCCCGCGGGCAGCTCGGGACCGGCTCGGCCCGAAGTCGCCAAAAGCCCGGATTCGTCGATTCCGAACCAAAAAAACCCGCCTTCTAAATAATCTTTATTTTTTTGACTGAGACTGCTCATTCTTGAGCGGATCCCGGGCTTTAAGCCCATTTTTCCAACCCTAACTGCATGATCTATTACATTATCCTACATTACTCTCAAAATAAATATTATGAGGATATTTTTATCAAGGAGGATATTGTTTAAATTTTTTAAAATTGAACAAAACATTATGGATAATTTAAGAATTATTTTTTTTACAAAAATATCATTATTATATTTATTTAATTGCATCATGTCACATTAATCAAAATATCGTGTATTTTGAAACTTAATTTTCTTCCTTAGAAATTAGAAGAGATTATCAAGCTGATCTGGGATGATCAAGCCGATTTTTGTCATGTGTTTCTTTTTGAGGATTGTATTTTCATTCATGCGAAAGAGGATTATATTTTCATTCATACGAAAAGAGCGGATAATAACCTTGCTCATTTCATCGTGTAAAAGGAAATGTGGATGGTGCCTTATCCTCGTCTCTTACTTCTATTGTAATTTTCGGAAACGCAATGAAAACAAATTCTTACTTAAAAAAAAAATTAGAAGAGATTAGAATTAAATGATTGAGAGAAACAAATCAAAATTGTTGCACTGCAAAATGATATATTGACCGAATTTGGTAAATTATTTATAAAAATTCATAACAATCAATTTTATTCAATGCAAACTATGCAGTTAAATTCATGATCATTACGGATAAAGTGTTGGATGTATCGGTAAATGTGTTGTATTTTAGAAGAGATAACGAAATTTATCTTAAAATATATTATATGATACTTAATTGAAACTGAATCGAATAATAAGTTTAGACTCTTAAATATAAATAAATTTGTAACGAAAAATTATCATGCGAACGGAATTTTCGAAAAGGGAAAAAAAAGAGATTGATAATATGGCTAGATTCCCAAAAGAAATAAAGATATTTGAGAAATAAGATTAATTACAAGTAATGTCGTGATCAAAGCTATTAATTACTCCATGCTTAACGAATTGCTTTGTGGTCCTTCTCTGAATCTCTATTATCGACAATAATCACCTCTTCACGTGCGAACCAAGTCCATCTGGTCAAGTGGTCCCCAGTAACGGACCACCTTAAAACGACACATGTTCTTTCCACATTGCATTGTCATTCTCTTAAACATGACCGGCATGTAACCTTAAGCCAAAATGAGATCTCGACCGTCCATATTAATCATTTTGACGAAGGATCAAACGCACGTGCGAGATGACGATATAAAAGTTTGGTGGGCCCGCACATGGGGCCATAGTCACATGCAGCCCGTGGCGTCGTGTAAAATTTGCTTTCTCTTCTTTTAATGGTTAAAACTTTTAGTGGGTTTGGGCTCAGTAAATTCTGAGACTTGGGATCCACTTTATTTTTTTTCAAAGTAGTTGGGCCCATTTTTTAGAAATTATTTACCAAAGTCTTTGGTAAAATGATTTACCAACAGTAACTAACTAGATGTTCTTCCACAGTATAAACATACAGATTGGACAAAAATGTAGAAAACGGTGCTTGTCCTAAATCTTCGGTGAAGAGATCGGTTTAAGTGAGAGTGAGATAGAAATGTGATGAAGAGAAGTCGAGTTGTATCTTTTCCCTGGTGAAATGGCAATCAATACCTACATGGTTTGTGCACTCATGATAGATTGGATTTTTGGCAAGAACAATGATTTGTTGTCACATAAGGATGCTAATTGATCAATGAGTGTTGTAAATAGCTCAAAAAGAAGAATCGATTACTCTAAATCGAGATAGTGGCTAACCATATTCATGTAGGGCCTCACAATGTCAATCTTGAAAGAGTATGAAGCCTTCTTATTCTTCATTGGAGGCCATGCAATTTCGTATTATTAATGATTAGATATATAAGCGATCCTTCAGTTTTCACAACAATGATTAACGCTATGACTACAAAGATATTCATCTATTTTATGAAATTCCAGTTGAGGGGATGCCGATACCTTCCTCAAAATCATTAGTTAAATAGAAAGAATTGATGTATGGTTCATAAAGTTCCTCAATAGCCTCC
>NW_027266505.1:0-82527 GCF_046630445.1 Rutidosis leptorrhynchoides | reverse complement strand
AACAGAAAAATTCATAGAAATCTTAATAATAGTATCACTCAGAAACGCAATTCTCCTATAAAGGCAATGCATAGCGGGAAGCCGTTGGAGGAACTATACAATGTGAAGGTGGAACGAAAGTATCGCCGGAAAGACTGGAAGAGCTCAGAGTTTCGAGATGGTCGACGTGGAAGACCGGAAAATGCAAACTTCCTTGGGATTGGCAAGTTGACCAGTTAGTTTACATTGAAGAAGGAGAGGTAAGGGTTGTTCCTGAAGGAAGTAAAAGGTACATGCAATTTGTGGCTGGTGATCTTGTCCGTTACCCTAAGTGGCTCGAAGCTGATCTCTGGTTTAATGGTCCTTATCAAGAGCGATACAGTTTCCGAGCATATGGTGATGACAACTAGGCCTAGCTAGATTTAGTAGTAGATAATGCAGAATGGAGTATTTTTCTCCCTTTTTATGTATTTTGAATTTTGCGAATCTTAGTTATATAGATCTTGTTTTCGGCTGTTTAAATCTGTTTCATACGACTGTTATTAATGACATTAATTTCTTTGCTTTGAAATCTGAAGTTGTTGTATATCATTACAAACTAGAATGCATTGTGAATATGCATGTGTTCCCTCTATTGCTGGGAAAATGAAGGAAGAATCACTGAATGATTTTAATTCAATAGAAGATTGCACTTGGTTAAATGAAATCTCAGCTGACCAATAAATAACCAATGGCAGTTTCTTATGTCAACTGTAATGAAATGAAATGTAAACTGATGATCAAAATTCTTAATTTTCCGGATTTCAAGCTATTTACATAGAGCTTGGTACGGTCAATCAAGAAACAATAGCCTACAAGACAAGAGACCAACGAGTATAACAAAGAAACAATATCCTACAAGACAAGAGACCAACGAGTATAAGACGTGTTAGAGAGTTCCCACCCAAGAAATACTCCTATAAACTATATCTTAGAAATGAGAACACAACTTATGTATGTGATCATATACATCCTTCAAAATACTTGAAATAAATTAAGCCATTCTGTAGGACAAATGTCTTCAAATTTCTATTGTCAGAAAATATTTAGTCTCCAAATACTGGATTGAAAGAAAATCTTAAGCAAATAAAATTTTACATCTGTAAACTGAAAGGTGCACAATTGAATCTAATATTTTTCTCAGCTCTCTCCCATCTTCCTTCTCTCTATGCATGCGTAAACGTCATCGAATCATGGTTCATTCCTGAACATAGCAGAAGATTAAAACAAAACCACATTACAAGTTAAGAGCATGAGACCTCAACAATAACAGCGAAAGATTTAAGCCAAAAAATAGATAAATCACTCGATCAAAAAATACAGGAATAAGGGCACGGAAAAGTTTCTAGTTGAATATTTGATAGCTCAAATGCTACTACGTAATGAGTTGATATGTAAAAAAAAATTGCATCAGACGAAGTTAACATTCAACCCACCTTACACAGAATTAGATATAAAAACATATATGATTCAAATTCTAAAGAATGTGAACATATATTGCTCTTACACAGAATTAGATTCAAAATCAACCCACCTTCTATCTAAGCATTGCGTACATATGAAAGCATCCGACTTCGCTGCTTTTTCATCAGTCATTCCCAGACAGGAAGGATGAAACCTGAAATGAGTTATCCATCCAATCAGTAAGCACAAATTCATCATATTTGGTATTTTCCTTGGTACATACATAGTCTAGCAATTAGGAAAACAAAATACATATGCATGGCACCACATCCTTAATTACTCTTCTAATATAGAATCCATTTCCTACTAGGATCCGCATAAACACGTTAGTCATTCATCATTCAATCGATACTATTCAAAAACAAAGTATATTAATGATAAATCAGAAAAGATATAGACAATGTAGAAATACCAAATATCGCATTCCTCGCAGAGAACCATGATCTTGTCTGGATTGTATGACATCTCACAAATGCAGTACCTTCGAAACCAAACACAACAATCGATCAATCGATTATACTTAACTTAAAACTAATTAAAATTCTAAAGACAATTAACTCACACGGGTTGGAGGTCAGGCAGTAAGGTTCCGGTCGCGGACTTATACTCAAACCTAGAGAAATAGTCCAACTCCTCGACAACCTCAAGGTTCGTATACTCCTCGAGAGTATGAACCCTACACTTTCCTTCAATAGTATCAGCATTTTGCAGATCATAATGATCAGACAAAAACAATTCCTTCACTCCATGGTAACGCTTCCGTCCTTTCTTAGTTTCTTCTGGCAGGTATTACCACCTTACCAAAAACCAGACTTTCCCACGAGTATCAACTTCGATCATCTCCACTCTTGCCACGTAAGGTGGCTGATCGGAAGCTCTATTTTTCATAGTCACACAATCACCACCTGCAAAACATCAACAATGTCTGTTATAATCGAACTGACATATGCTATAGCAAATTGTGTAGTACTGTATACACTAATAAAACATGTTACTTGATCATCCACCATATGAAGGATTGCTATTGATTTCCTATGAGTCAATTTAAAATATGATAATGATATTAACAGTACAGAATATCTACATTTTATCAATCTATTTGAACTCTTATAGGATACGCTATATTGTCGGTGAGGAGCCGTCAATAGAACATATCATAGACCAATTATTTTTATTTCGTTTCATGAATGAAACAAAAAATCGATAATTTGTATTCCAGGTTCTATCTGAAAATGAAGAAAGTGAGAAAGAACATGTATACCTTTGATCAGAATATCGGTGCCCTTTACACTGTACTGATCCAACTCCGTCCCTGCCTTGTCTTCTGTTTCCCATAGTTTCAGACGACCGTGTGATTCTCAGAATTGTGTTCTAGCTACTAAGAGTACCAGATACAGACAAATGAGAGATGTTTTAGCAAACCAAACTATATTACATGTCAGCATCTATATATATATAGGAGTGTCTATTAATCTCTTGAGATTTTATTTTTATCTTTTCTATATCTTGACTAGTTTTAGTATCCAACTGATCTGTTGACATTCTATATAAACCTCTTTGTATTTTTTCTTTTTTGGTATTTTTAACCTATTATTCCTAATTATTATTTTTTGAAATTGTTCCTTATTAATTTTATTTTATTTTTTTGAAATTGTTCTTTATTAATTTTAGTCATAATTTATTTTCAAAATAAAATAAAATTAGTCATTAGTTTATCTTAAGTAATGTCTGATTGCTTATCTTTTATTTTTAAAGGAAATTATCACTCAAAATAATTTATTAGATAGTTTATTTTATTTTAAAAAATAATTTATGTGTGTTTTCTTGTGATTATGTTAGTGATTTTGAAGGATTTGAAATAATTTCTTCTTCTTTTTTTTGAAAAATCCTATAAAATAATCTATTCACGGAGAGTCCGCTTCCTCGAAGTCGAACCCATAATCTTCGAAGGAGAAAACACATTAATCATTGAGTCACAATCTGATTTTGTGAACTAATTTTCTTAAATTCGAGGTTGTGTTTTATGTTAGTCATTTTGAAGGATTTGAATTATAAGGTGGGTTATTTTTTTTGAAATTTCTAATACAATAATTTATCCACCCAAAGAACTTTTTTTCAAGAATCGAACTCATGATCTTCTGAATTAAAAAACGTCTTAAACATTGATCCACATTCTGGTTGGCTGAACTTGAATTCTAGGTTATTGTTTGATTATACATATATATATCCTGAATATTGGTGATTATAGTTAGTGTGGTTTAAAAAAGTGGCTGCATAACTATTCTTAAAAAGGGGCTTGGAGGAGGTTATCGATCAAAAGAGATTTACTGTTTTTATTTCCAGTTTTGTAGGTATAGCACATGTTGTATAGGGCTTTCTATTAAATTGAAAAAATGAGAACGACTGAGAGAGAATCCAATAAAAACCAAAAGATCCAAAGAACAGCTGTCATTGAAATGCTCCAACTACCACACTAAACTTAATTTCAGGCAATACCCGGATCAGATGGATTTAATTTACACTTTAATAAAAAGTCGTAGCACCTAATAGAAAATGAAGTTTTCGTGATGTTTCAGCAGTTATATGACTCGGACCGGCTTCCAATGGGAATAAATAAAAGCATCCAAAACGTTAATCCCAAAGATTCAAAATGCTCCCTCCTTCAATGAATATCAGCCTATCAGTTTTGTCAATGGCTTAGATAAAATATTTGCCAATGGGGTAGATCTTCATGGTTTTGAGTTTGAGAACTTTGTTGAAATTTAGTAATTTACATATATATTTCATTGCTTTTCTGTATGTTCTTACTTTTTTTTCCTCGTACTGCTAACATCAATGCTATTTGTTCTTGGTGTTTGATGTTTCCAGACGAACTCCGGTGATATACATGCTCCGGTAGTGCTTGGAAATGTAGAAAGTAAAAAGCATATGCAAAATTGATTAGACCAAAAGTTGTATATATAATTGATTTGATCATATCTGATTTTCACATGATTTTTAGAGGAGGTGGACATCTGTTACATATGTTGAGTAAGCGGTATTTGCCACGTATTTTTATATGTTTGAATCTCTGCCACGTATTTGCATTGTTTGCATATACTGAGTGGTCTCTAGTGTATTAGTCAAAGTTTAAGGACTATATGTAATTTGTATGAACTTTATTTGAGGATTGAAGTGTAAAAAACTGTAAAGTATGAAACGTCACGACACAAGCAAAAGCAGATTGGTTGGATGTCTGTAAGATTGTACCAAGAGTTTATCTAGATGACCAAGAAGAGGACACTAAGGGTACTTTAACCGACATGGAACTACAAGAAGATGAAGAAACGAATGGTCCAAACACTTTCGTTGAAGATGTTGTAGAACAAGTAGTCTATCCCATGGTTCAACAAGAAAATCATGAGCTTGTAGATTTAGACGATGGTCAGGAAGACGATTCAGAACCGGATTACTCAACAGAGACAGACACTTTAGAGGACGACGACGAATCAGGAAACGAGTGTGATAGTGATAGTGATTAGACTGTTGTTCTTTTCATATTTGTCTTTTCATTATAATTTGACATTTTAAATTGTTGGATCACTTGCAGGTCTCTTATATTGACTCTTATATATGTGAAGGTATTTTTTTATGTGAAACAATAATTAATTATTGATTTTGATAATATCACATGTGTTATTATATATGCAAACTGATTGTGGTAATATTTGGTTCATTCGTATATAGCTGGAGGTAGTGGACGTGGTCGGTCGGTGCCACCTGCTACAGGTGGAGGTAGTAGAGGTTGTAATCTTCCTCCGAATGTCCCATCTCCGACTCAATTTCTGGAGTAGCATGATTATCAACAGGACGATGAGGATATAGAGGATGACTACCACACGCCATCCCCAGCCGCCATGGGATCTCGCGAATACGGGCCATCTAGACAGCATGCCGATGATTTGGCCCGTAGTCTATTTTAGACATCGGGACCAGGTTCTACTTCCCACTCGAGACCTAGTCACAGGTCTTCTACCTCCATGAGTACTTCAGCATATCCATCGGCCGTTCCTCTTGTTGCATCGCGGACTGATATTGTACGCATCCCCATTCACATTGACGTCCAGGGCAGGTAATTTTTTTATGTCTTTATTTACATTATTTAATCGATTAATGTTTAGAACAAGTAACTCAATTTTTTTATTTTATCTGCAGCTTGCAGCCTTCGTAGGAGATCTCTCGTATCATTCGGGCGAGTTTTGAGACTAGGGTTGACCGAATGCATTCACTATTCGATCTTGCAGTGCATATCGCACACACTTCGAGGCATGGGAGTGGGAATCATGGTAAGAAGCCTATAATGATCCCATGTACCAAGAGGAGAGAAAGAAGAAGTCAGCGTACCGTAGACGTGGAAAAGAAAAGGTCTAGGAAACCCACAACGCCGACCTAGTGACTATTGGGACTACTCTTCGTCGTATGGATTGTTGTGAATGACACCATGTAATTATTTTATATTGGTTAAGTATTAATCTTTAATTTTTCTTGTCTTTTTCTTTGGTACATACTGAGGCTAACGATGGGCCGAGTTGACCTATTCAGACATACGCAAACCAAGGGACATGACATGCAAGAGTACATCTCTGATAATGCCAGGCTCTTCTCTATAAGTTTTCAATAATAGCATGACGTATCCTTGACATGTAATTTAATAAAGATATTATGAAAGTTGATTTATTACTCATTATTTATAGGAGCGGATAAAGCAGTTGTACACCCAGGCCAGCCAGGTACAGATCGAGATGGATGACATCGATTTGTTGAGGCTGATTGACTTTGCTCGTCCTCACTCCTCTCGACCATATGGTTTTGGGTCAGAGAGTCGAGCTTTCTATGGATCATCATCTCGCAGACTGGGCAGCTCCTCCAAGCCACAGACCCAAGAAGACCGTGATAGGATAGCTAGACTCGAGGCTGCCAGGTACGCTCAGGTAGCGTAGACTGTGGCAGAGTGTCAGGCCGAGATGCAGCGTCTCTCAGCAGCTCATCCACACATCGTTGGAGGCGAGGACGATGGAGACGATTCTGATGGAGGTGATTGACCTTGGTTTTGTGTCTTCATTAGTAGTATAGTTTTGGATATTTAGGTACTATTTCGGATATTATTTTGGGATACAATTATTTCGTTTCGTATCGGATTTTATTTATTTTGAATATTGTTGGAATAATTGAATCTATTTAATATTATTTGGATTTAAAAAATTTAAATACTGGTATTTATTTTCGATTTTTAATAATTTAATTATTAAAAAATATTAAAAAAAAACTTAAAGCTACGACACATATCTGCGACACAGTATTGTATCGCAAACAACTGCGACACAAATTACCCACCTATTTTTAAAAAATAATGGTTACTTGTTGCGACACAACTGCAACACATGTTTGTGTCGCTAAGTTTGCGACATAAATAGGTGCCCCTGTTGTCTCGTAAACTGGGATTTGACTTTTCAAATTTTGTGTCGCAATATGTTTCGCAGATGTGTCGCAAATTTCCGCAACACAAATTTGTGTCGCAAAAAAGTCAGCGACAAGCTTTTTAGCTACACATCTGCGATTCTTATATTTGTGTCCCAGATGTGTCGCGGACTTCCGTGAAAAAATTTTGTGTCGCAGAAAAGTCAGCGACAAGCTTTTTAGCGACACATCTGCGGTACTTATATTGTGTCGCAGATGTGTTTAGCTACACATTTCTGGAGGTCAGCGACACATTTCTGGAGGTCAGCGACACAATTTTGTGTCGCAGATTCTCAAGTTTCTAGTAGTGTCTCCTAAGTAAAGCTAGAACCTAGGTGACCCAACCTATTCTAGAACCCTACCTTTCTTAGCCGACACTGTCTACTATTCTCGATCTCTATTTCTAACCCTTTAAACCTTGGATAACCTATGACAACAAACAGAGACACGAGGTTGATATAACTCGAACATGCCCTTTCAAATGCTCTCTCTAATATGGTGTTTGTACAAAAACTTCCTGTAAGACAATTTCCTCTATTTATAGCCTAGCTTCTGCCATGATTGTTACTCCTAGTCTTGATGATAGAGATGATGTGATTTGATCTAGTTCATGATTTGTTTTTTTACTTTCCAATTAAATCATATGCTTGATTCTCGAGAGATTGAATTACGTCAAGAGATAACTCAGTTTCCTTTTTAATTGATTTAATACGATCCAGCTCCTTTCCTTTCATATATACCGATCATGTTTCCTTTTAAATCCTGTGTCTTCATGTAGCTTGATCCGTCCAGATTTTTGCATTGGATAAAACGTCTTCAATTATTGTCTTTTGATCTTGCCACTTCATCAATCCTAATTGTCTATTGTATTCTGATCTTCTCCGTCGAAGTACTTCAGTTTGACAATCCAAGTGACTCTTTTCATATGCACCTTTTATTTTTATTTAATGATTGCAGATATTGATTAAATGAATACAACCACTAATTAATTATCAGTTTATTCTTAAATGTCATATGGTCAAAAAGTGGCAATCCATATGCTTATGAACCTACGCAAGTAACTATAATAAACTTTATAGCCTTGATATAGCATTCATAATTAATATCAGCACTATTTTATTACTAATTTACTTTTAAATGTCTAAGGTCAAAAACTGACGACATAACTTACTATAATCAAGATAATGTCTTGGTATATAGTATGCATTCACATGAGTTTTTATGTGGAGTGGGCTCCTCTTTTTGGCTTCATCTGTTGGTATAACTGGCATAGGCGGAACTTGATTGTTTTTTAAAAATGTTCGTGTTCCTTTTACCTCTAAAGTGAACATTATTATTAATGACGTCAAAGCTAGTACTCAAGCTCATGACTTTTTTGGAGTAATCAATGAGGCTCGTGTCCGCCGTTATTTGTCACTTATTGGTTAGATGTCTTTTCCTAGAGATTTTATTACTCAGAACACTGATGGTGTATTTTGTGCTAGCATTTCGTGCTAGCATTTCAAGAGCCACGGCAGGGGGATTTATTCGGGACGAGAGTGATCACTGGTTAGGAGGTTTTTCTGTTCATCTTGGCTTCGGTAATACATATAGGGCTGAATTGTTGGGGATTTTTCTTGGTTTATCTAAATTTTGGAAGAGCGGATGGAAGAACGTGGAGCTTCAAGATGATAATCTGTGTGTCTTTCATGCTCTTAACCGTGACCATTCATATTCGGTGGCAAACATGGACCTTATCCATCACATCCAGCTCTTATAATTACATAAAGGCTTGGATGGTCGTTGTTAAACACATTTATAGAGAGGCAAATGGTGTTGCAGACAAGCAAGCTAATTTGACCTTCAATTAGAATATTCTATTTATATGGCATGATTAGTCCCCTCAGAGCATTTCTCTTCCAGTATTTGGAGATTCAATCGGCATTACAATGCCTAGATCTATTGTTGTTTAGTTTTTATTGTTATTTCTCTTTGTGAAAATAAAAAAAAAAAAAAAATCTCATTAATTATATATGTCGCAGGCTATGTTGATGTTCCACTCTCGTTGGCAACCAAATCCAAAGGTTTTGGATGTAATAAGGAAGAAAACTTTTAAAATGATATTTACATTCAAGTATACAAAACTTGTCAAAGGAAGGATCAACACTTTCACTGTTTCACATCACATTTCAAAGAAATTTTTATGTATACTTGATGTAATACATCATCTTCATACACCCTATTTAGATTTTGACATGTGTACTATTTGTCTATCCCATTTTTCATTTATATAAATGATTTACTTGTCATACAATAATAGATAGTTATAAATTAGAAATACATAAATTATTTAAATGGAAAATGAGATACACGGATAATACACATGTCGAATTTGAATGGAATATGTAATGATGACGTACATCAAGTGCACCTATGAATTTCTACACATATCGAAATTTGAATTGAGTGTGTATAGATGAATTACAAGTGCCCTTAAGAATTTCTCCACGTCCCAATATAAAACAAACTATATTCTCTACGATGAATAAAATACATCCAAATTCAAATTGATTACTCTATTGTCAGCGTGTGAGAGATTGGCTTAGAATGAATGAATGTACATGATTGATGCGTCACTGTACACTGTAATTTTTGAATCCGTATACATATGATTTTTGGATTTCTCCACATCCCAATATAAAACAAATTATATTCTCTACAAAGAATAAAATGCATCCAAGTTCAAATTGATTACTCTATTGTCAGCGCGTGAGAGATTGACTTAGAATGAATGAATGTACATGATTGATGCGTCACTGTACACTGTAATTTTTGAATCCGTATACATATGATTTTTGGAGAGTGATCAAACAGTGAATGACAATTTTTAGGAAATATCTTCGATGAAACTGTTTGTATATAAAACATATATAAAAAACTCTGGGAAATAAAATAAACCAATTTAGTAATAAACAGCTAATAGCATGAGTTAGGACACATAAATCCACCCACACTAATTATTTTGATCGATCATTACATACATGCATGCGTAATGCATTTATATTACAATATCAAAGGAAACTCCCTCGTACGTACTTAATTTTAATTAACATAAAGGTGACCATAGTCAACTTAATTTATTCATACATATGGTCGATCTGTCTCGAACATTTTTTAGTTCTGAGGCTGAGCTTGCGATCCGACATCGTCCGGCTTCTCTCCGAGGAACGAACAACACTTATAACAACCTTTGTAACCTCCACCGCGGCAACATCCGTAATGGCAGCCATGACCACCTCCTCCATGACCTCCTCCTCCATGGTATCCACCGCCTCCGTGATGGCCTCCACCACCTTGGTATCCACCGCCTCCTTGATAGCCTCCACCTCCTTGGTAGCCTCCACCTCCTTGGTAGCCTCCACCACCGTACTTAGCATCTTCTAGCCCATTTGAGTCTGTCACATTGAAATCATTCATTAGGAATTATAAAAGCATGCTTCGGTACACTTAATATAATTATCTCTATTTATAGATATATATATATATATACACATGTAAAACAAATTTAAGTATTTATTCTCACTAGTTTCCTTGGTAGCGGAAGTGTCAGCTTCCACCTCCAATGAGTAGAGCAAGACCAGAGTAGCCAAAAGAAGAGCTAATGAAATAAAGAGCTTATTCGAACTCATTTTTTATTCACACACAAAAGCCAATCAAACTCAAATTATGAAAGATGTGGAGAAAAGATAATGTGAAGATGTGATAATGGTGTGTGCATAGAGCCCCAATTTATAGGCAATAATAGAACTTAGAAAGGTGACGAGCCATTAAATTCTGAACCCCACATAGTGGTTGGCTCTTAGTTAAGTATGTAGAAGAATCGCGAGTGAGTGAGTGTGTGTGAGAGACGTGTATGTAGTACAGTACTATTACTATACTTGTATTTGATCAATTAATTACTACCGACTTCACGTCATGATCGGTTGTCTATCGGTTGTCTACTGCTTCGTTCGTTAAAAATTAAAATAAATACTGATTAGTTTTATTATTATCGATTATGATCGGTTGCCTACCGCTTCGTTCGTTAAAAATTAGAATAAATACTGATTAGTTTTATGATTATCGATTACGAAGATACTTGAATATTTAAAAAATTTGCAACCAAGTCAGAGCTTATCGTCTGACATGCATGCACATGATCATTGAAAAAAAAAAATCTATGCTAATTTCTTCTTTTGGAAATTAATGTCATTTTCAAATTATTGGTCATGCAATATCAAAACACACATATATACATACACACACATACGCGAGCTTTTAACGATTTGTTGATAGAGAGAGATTGATCCTAATCTTTTGAATTTATGTTTTTTATGAGTTAGGGCAAATGATCCAAATGTTTTGAATTTCTTTTTTTTTTTTAATAATTTTAATAAGATAAGAAATGTTAAAAAATGTTGATTGACGTTCTCCTACTTTTTAAAAATTAAAGCCACTAAATTTTTAATAAAGCTCTAGAACATAAATTTATTAATTAGGGTCTGAATTTCTTCAAATATTAAAAAGAAAAGAAGTCGTAAAAAATTATGTCACAGTACATATATATGGTAAAACCATATGTTTGGTCCCTGTTTTCAACGTTGTTGACCCACATCTTGCCGCATTTTCAAAACAACACTATCCCGTCCCTCTCTTTGCTACTCCGTTAGTCTACTTGGTCCTTCGACACTAACTTCCCTTAAATATTGTCGAGCTGTCAATTTTAACCAATCCCAATTTTGACACGTAGCATCCTATACATCCGATCATGCCACATAAGAATAAAATAGGCTCTTTTAATAAAACAAGGGTTAAACTTAAAATACGGAAAACTAAGGGGCAAGAGACGACTTTTTAAACTAAATTAAGGACCTTATTATATATTCAACAAAAATAAGAACTTCATATGAATTGTCGGGTCCCGATAAAGCATGCCGGAACCCGACGAAGCTCCGATTGATCATATCTATTGTTGCCATCAACATAGCAAACTCATTTTTAATGGGATTTAACTCTAAAGTGATTGAAATTGAATGAGAACTCAAATATGACAACGAAACACGATTTAACTGTATGAAAATAGATTCCAAGTTCCACCAAAAAAATTGAAACAATCAACGACCAAAACGTGTTTTTAAGCTTCTGGGTTTGATTCATAATTGCCCTACTAGACTAATATAACTTGTTCGAGCCAATAATTTACACAAAACTATATTAAAACAGACATTCATATTCATGAATACCGACATGACACGAAATTGATTGCTTAGATTGATTGGGGTATAACCACCGTCCACCAAAGACTACCGCATGCTTTTCTCTCTCCATCAATCAATGCCACAGAGCCCCTACTTTTGAAATTATATTTAGACATCGGAAAGAAAGAGAAAACCTGCATTTATAGTCAATCTAAGTCCATTTTGGACGTGAGTGATGAGTGTGAGCATATTTTACTTTAAATATGAAAGTTTACAAATCACTCACGGATTGAATCTCCTTGAAATTTATAAGGAAGATCGACTTCCGGCGAGCCAATTCGACCGAACTAAGCCCTGTCTTCGTCTGTTGAGGTCGACGGACTAGCAAGAGAAATCGACAATAGGGGTTTCGAGACAGAGAGAGATGGGATATAGTTATTTGGAAGAGCGGAATGAGATTATAGGTGAAGTGGAGGGACTGGTGGAGATTAGAAGGGCTGGCCAAGAAATAGAGGAGTGGCGAGAGATATGAGAAGGATAATGAGTTTTGGGTGGTTAGATAGAGAAGGTGAAGTTTCATCCCCAATACTTTATTGTGTACATATTGATCCCTGGAATGGATGTAATGCACTATGGTTATGAATGGAAAAAAATGCAACCTCAGGTACTATTTCGTAAATTTGGAGATTACTTATTCCAAATACGTAGAATGACAAGGGTTTTTTAGACCTATTTTACACGTGTCAGGTTAGGATTGATTAAAATTGACAGCTCAACAATATTTAATAAATTTTAGTATCAAAGGACCAAGTAGACTAACAAATTAGTAAAGAGAGGGACAAAGTAGTGTAGTTTTGAAAATGAGGAACGATATGGATTAGAAACGTTGAAAATATGGACCAAACGTATGATTTTGCCACTAAATTTTGAATAAAGTCCTAGAACATAAATTTATTGATTAGGGTTTGAATTTCTTCAAATATTAAAAAGAAAAGAAGTCGTAAAAAATTATGTCATAGTACATATATATATATGGTGCAATATTCTGGTAAAAGTTTTTAAAAAATCTCCAAGTCCCAAGCTTTAAATTTGGAATGTCGACGGAATTCTTTTTTAAATTTGGAACGGAGAGCGATCCGACTATGTTTTAAGCATATGATTTGAGATTGGTCTAGCAAGGATCGAGTTGCGCTATTTTACACCATACGCAAGTGCACGTGTCGCCACAAGTAATAAAGTAAGAAGAAGAGTGTCGATCTCACAAGGAGTTGGTTTAAAAGTCGTCACTAAGTACTAGTATTATTCTTTTATAAATTTATCCAAACAACACAATTTATATATGAATTGAAATAAATTAACAAAACAATAAACAGATAAACGGATTACGAGAAATACAGAAAGAGAGAGATGATTTCAGGGTTTCATACTACTACTTTAATCATCACTAATCTTAATAACATCATCATACTCGGTCTCATTGAATTTTATAATTATCTAATACTCATATTTAATTAAAAGAGTATTCCTATGTCGATTAACCCATTTCATTATATTCTAACCCTATATTTTCATGGTCTTAGAAGACATAACAACAGCATTAACAGTCAACGATCAAGCTAGGTTCGTACGACTTATCGGTATATTCCTATCCTCTAAGCAAATAACGTGATCGACCTAATGAATTCATTATCATATGATCTCTTATTCAGGTTCTAATCCTAAACGTATTTTTTTTCAAGATCTTGAAAAGAATAATCAAACAATTCCCAAGGTGATCAAGCTTATTAAGCATTAAACACACTATAAAAAAAATTAAACCATTCAATAACCAAATACGATAATCATAATCAATATCGATTAGATAAAATATTCATCTAGCTCTAGAAAAAATAAATTATTTACTCATATTCATGTAGGAAAAATAAGAAAAAAATAGTAAATTATAATTACACAACTACGAAATTCCGTCGCCTCGAATCCACCGCGTTGCACTCCCTGTCATGAAAATCTGATTTTATCGTGATGGTGGTCTTCCCTTTTCACGCCTGGCTTCTCTTCCTTTTTATACATCACGGTAGCTCCTTTAATTGCTCACAAGTCAAAGCCTAATTACAAACCTGATTCAATTAGGAATAAAGCCTTCTTAATTAATTAATTATAGGTCCAAGTCAAAGTAGCTCTCTTAATTAATTAATGATGGATTGTTGCACGTGTCCAAGCCATCTCTCACACAGAAACAGTCCAGGTCCTTGAAGTCTTTTGGTTTATCCAATTCAGTCCTTGAGCTTTATTTCGGCTTCAATATAATTTAATGTATATCGACCAATTTAAGCTCGATTCTTACAAGACATGAAATAATAAAATCAAACTAAAATACAAATAAAATACAACTAATTTATTCAATAACATACAATATATTAGATATAAAGATATAAATAAATATACATAATATATAGTAATCAAATAACCCCACATCCAAAAATTGCTAGTCCTCGAACAAATCAGAACTAGAAATAAAGAAAAGAAAATGACAAATTTGCGTGCAAGGATGGGCATCGTTAAAAACCTCAATGAGGGAAAAAGATTATCAAGAATATTCCACTAAAAATCTCTTGTTGCAAATTTACTTTAGATGCAAACAAATAACAAAAACAAAACAAATATTCGTGGAAACATAGTTATCGTCAAACCATCAAAACTCTGTTATCGTGCAATGCAAGCATGACATCTATGCTAGCTAATCAACAATCGTGAACCATCAAAAAGTGAATTCCTAACTGAAATCATGATATGAATTAGATGAACACATAATCTCTCAACATTTTATTTGGTCAATTCGCTCAAAACTCACAAGAGATTACTTTTTCCTTACGCACTCGTGCTCTCAATAAATTTTCAATAAGTGTAAGTGTTCATCCCTACACAAAACTTTCACTATACAACATAAAATCCAAATTATGCAATACTCATGAGGATGTCAAATGCTAATCTTTCATCACAATTTTCACTAATGCAGCAACACTATCATAAGATCAAAAAGGTCTTTGGCTTTAGATTGTAACGTAGGGTCAAGTGTTTGGATAAATTTGGCTTATTGTGTGTAATGTCTTAACATCTTATGTGTCACACTCACATCCCACCCATTGATGCCCCAATTACAAACTTTCGATTTCCAAAACAATAAAACAGATAAACGGATAACGAGAAATACAGAAAAAGAGAGATGATTCCAAGGTTTTATACTACTACTTTAACCATCACCAATGTTAATAACATCATCATACTCGGTTTGATTGAATTTTATAATTATCCAATATTCATATTTAGTTAAGAGAATATTCCTATGCCAATTAACCCTTTTCATTATACTCTAATCCTATGTTCTCATGGTTTTAGAAGACATAAAAAAAGTATTAACAATCAACGATCAAACTAGGTTCAAACGACCTATCGGTATATTCCTATCCTCTAGGCAAATAACGTCAACGACCTAACGAATTCATTATCATATGATCTTTTATTCAGGTCTAATCCTAAACGTATTTTTTTCAAGATCTTGAAAAGAATAATCAAACAATTCACAAGGAGATCAAGCTTACGAAAACATTAAGCATGCAATAAGAGAAATTAAACCATTCAATAATCAAATACAATAATCATAATCAACATCGGCTAGATTATAGATTCATCTAGCCCTAGAAAAAATAAATTAGCTACTCATGTTTATGTTGAAAAAATAAAAAAATAAAAAAAACAAAATATAATTACACAACTACGAAAATAAGAGACCGCGAAACTCCATCGCTTCGAATCCACCGCGTTGTGCTCCTTCTCCCGAAAACCTGATTTTATCGTAATGGTGGTCTTCCCTTTTCACGTCTGGCTTCTCTTCCTTTTTATACATCACGGTAGCTCCTTTAATTTGCTCACAAGTCAAAACCTACTCACAAACCTGATCCAATTAGGAATAAAGCCTTCTTAATTAATTAATTATAGGTCCAAGTCAAAGCCTAACTCTCTTAATTAATTAATGATGCATTGTTGCACGTGTCCAAGTCATCCCTCACGCAGAAACATTCCAGGTCTTTGAAGTCTTTTGATTTATCAAATTCAGTCCTTGAGGCTTATTTCTGCTTCAATATAATTCAATGTATATCGACCAGTTTAAACTCGATTCCTACAATGACATGAAATAATAAAATTAAACTAAAACGCAAATAAAATACGACTAATTTACTCAATAACATATCAAATATTAAATATAAAGATATAAATAACTATACATAATATATAGTTATCAGAACGTCTCAATATCAAAGTTCAAGAGTGCATGAAGAGTTACCTATATAGAAAATAGGATTTTGTGCGCAAGTGTATAACCAATAGGATGCCTTCAGATTCTAAAAATATTTGAGGAGTTTATATAGGATAGAGGTCGTGTCTAATATGACCTAATTATTTTCGAGTATTCTTAATTAGAGTAGATTCTTACTCTGCGCGTGTGGGGCAGTTCGGACGAGTTCCGATAGAGTCGTTTTGGACTTCCCTCCGGTCGAACTCCCATAGCTAGCCGACATTGGAGGCCGATCAGGCTACGTTGTCCCGAAGCCTATTTCCATATCATATATTACCTTCATTTACTAATATATGATTTTTTAACTTTCCTAAATATATTTAAGTAGAGATGTATCCATTTATTATTATTGACTAAATATATTTTCGTTTAAATATATGAAGAAAAGTTAAAAAAAAATATATATTAATAGACAGAGGAGATAGTAATAACTTCAGTTCAATTTTTCTCGATTCATCACTCGGTTGATATTAACATTTATTTGTGATTATGAACCCACTACTTGACATTTCTAGATTCCTATCTTTGCTACTGATTTTCTCGGTTGTTTTGATAAAAGTCTATATCTAATGGCATATACTCACCACGTTCACTTAATTATTTAATACAATAAATTGTGCAAGTAAAAGGGGGAACTGGGTGACCAACCCATATTGATGGGAATGGATAGAGCAGTAGACACCAGTCAGTAGCGGAGCCAGGACTCGACGATAGTGAGTTCATAAATATAAATTTAATATTAAATTTTATAATTTATTTATTTTTATAGTTATAATTGTATATTTTAAATTTTATGGATTCAAAAATTTAAATTAGTTTAAACTCATTAAAAAATATAAAAAAAAATTTGAATTTTTTTAAAAAATATGACACCGCTCCAATATACGTGTCTCTGCCTCTGACACCAGTTCTTATTGTATTAATTATATGGACCATCTTTCACTAGCGCCATCGTAGACTTTGTGAGTTCTCTAGAAAATACATGCCTGTCTTTGTTCACAAGATTGGTATATTGTAACTTTTTTGCTTCAAAAAATAAATAAATATAATATATATAATTAGTATCAACTATACGAAATCACAATTACCAGGAGGTCTTCCAAATTAATAATTATTTGACTAAGAGTATTATTTGAAAAAATAAAATAAAAACTAGGATTTATATTATTAATAATTTTCTTAAGAATAATGTAAATGAAAAGTCCTAGTGAATGAATTTTTAGTATAAGTAGTGTAGTAAAAAGAAAAAAAAAAAAAAACTCTAGTTGGCCACTTGTTGTCGCAGTAAGTTGGGCACATGACTGATGCAGAACTGTATGTACGTATGATCAGAATTTATAGCTTCTTCTAGTTATTACTCGTAATGAATTATGCCAAAACTTTTAAATGTACTCTGTAATTATATTACATGCATGCATCACACAAAGCAATCAATATGTACATACCGACATATACGAACAAGAATATTAGTGAAATCTACACATCCACGCATCGCATCATTTGGCTTCTGATCACTTTTTCATAATAGATATCGTTAAAATATCCGTAATCTTTGACCATTTAAATTATCACATAAATATTCTTAAATCTCTCTGTCGTGCCAGTGCCGGAGCCACACAATCAATTAAAAGACTTGCTTATCCATTAATTTATTTATTTTTTTAAAGACTTAACATATATGTTGAATTCAAGGATAAATTGATCGAACCCAAGAAAATGACACTAAATTTTATCAACGTGCTGAAATTATACTCCTGCAAGTTATTACTACAAAATTGAGTTATGCCACAATTTCCTTTTCTTTTCTTTTTTAATAGAAGGATCGGTATTGTGTGGTTGACAAGACTATTTAACAAGATTATTTAAATTTTTTTATCGTGCTAGTGCCGGAATCAAACATTCAATTTAAAGATTTGCTTATCCATTTTTTTTCTTTTAAAGTGTTGTGACCAAAAAGATCATAGTGACGTTAGAGTCACATAAGTATACCGCCATGATCAGAACCTGCAAAGTAAACAGAAAAAATAGGAGTGTTGATACGTTTAAGCGTCTTCGGTCTGGATGTGACCTACAAAGCTCGCCTTAAGACCAAATGGTCGAGGGTGCGTAGCTACTCGGGATTAAATTTTCTTTCGTTGAGAGTTTCTCTAGAAAGCGTTGTCATATCCCCGTATACAGTGGGATACATATAGGAGGGATAATTAGGATTTTCTAGGTGTGACCTTGTAGACATTGAGTAAAAATCAACTCCTCTAATTGAGGGATTCTCTCAGAATCAGTCTTCTATTAATTTAAGATAGAACTCTTATAAGCCTTAATTTGAGGATCCATAAAGTCCATTTATGAGTGTCCTTTATTTCGGGGTTGTCTTGCTGCCTTCAGCTTGTCTAGACGATTGGCTCTGCCCTTGTTATGACCCTGTCGAGCTAGATTGTTCGGCCCGACTTCGGTCAGCGGATTGCCCCCCATCCCCCCACATATTTGCCCCTTGCTCGTACCATGGTTTTACCTGGTGGAAGCAAGTATTCCTGCAATACAGGGAGAATCTTACGCGTAGCGAGAAATAGCGAGTTTTCCTCCGTTTATTTGCCGATCATCTCGATATTTTGGCCAGTAGCCTGTTACGAAGGCGTTTGTACTGGAGTTTTGCCCTAGGCAGTACCCGGAGTGAATTTTTCCTTGACCGGTACTGAAGGTCCAATCTTTATGACTTCAATCACTTGTGTTGTCCGGAAGGAGAAATCTTCCTTTTTGTTTTTGATAGTAATCGCACAATGCTACATTAAACATGTGAGATGGCAATCCTCCTTGCCAGTTGTTTTTGGAATTGGCAATACAATGTGCAAGGTGGTTGTCATCTCTCCTAATTGATGACATATTACAAAAAACAAAGATGCTTCTAAGCATCCTCATCCAAGTGTCATCTATAAAATTGCAATACGTAAGAAAACAAGTATTACTACTATTAGCTGCTTTAACAATAGAGGCAGCATTAGATTCAATATAAAAGTTTTACAGTTGATTTGCGACAGCTAGCTCAAGACCAGTAAGAATTGCATAAGCTTCAATGAGTTGTATGTCTCCGAATGCTGGTTTATATATTTCTTGCGAGAGAAGAATCCTCCCATCAGAGTCACGAATGACAATCCCGATCCCCATCATACCATCATGAAATAACGCACCGTCCACTTTTATCTTTTAAGTAACCATGGGGAGGTCAGGACCATTTTACAAAAGGGGCTCGAGATGGAACAGCTGGTCGAAAAATTCTTATTTGCCAAGTGAAGGTCCGTAACAAATTAATCAGCAGCAAAAAGAATCGAGGATGGCGTTCCAGCTATTCCAGATGTGCCACAAGATACTACAAAATATCTCAATCTGATCATAACAAGAAAAGAGTTTAACAACATCCAGGAACCACCAAGATATATTCGAATCATCTTCCGAAAATACTTTGGCAAACCCATTAAGAGCTACATCCATAGTTGTCATATCGCAATATGTACCGCGTATCGTTTAGTAATGTATAGTATCGTGTATCATACCGTAAAGTACATTAAAAAATTTATTAAATATTTATTTATTTCAATTTAAACTTTTGCTCCACACCAAAAAAGATTCAAAAAATTTCAAATAGAGCAAATTATATTATTTTGAAATTTTCATCTACTAATGTATCTAGATTATAATCCAAACTTCAAATTTTGTAAATATACTGTATATATATAATTTAGTACTACGAATTCATCATCGCTTCAAATCTTAATCCCAAAAAGGATCATTCTGATCACCAAATTAAGTATGGATTCAATTCAATATTTAGTTTGTGATATCAATTTGAAATTAAACCAATTAATTAAGAACCGTTAAAATTAACTTGAAATTGAATTTTTAAAATACCGGATATATCGTGGTATAATATCGATATTTTTTGACACCGATACATTGATAGATACATACCGTTTTCACTTTGCACCTAATGTACCGCGGTACGGCCGGTATCGATAACTATGGGGACATCCTATACATGCCTAACCCATACACAATGGCCAAAATCGTGGAAGAAAAATAATACCACGCTTAAACAACAGTGGCCATAGATAGTCTTACGTCACTTTTTTTGACCTTGGAAACATGTGACGTGACAGTAGCCTTATTTTTCTAGCAGTGTTAAAAGTTGATTTATTCAAGATTATAAAAATATTTTTTGAAAACCTATAAATTTTCGATATTTATATATTAAGTATATAGTTTTAGAAAAACTATATAAACTTCAAGATATTATGACATAGTTATTATATATAAGATCCAAAGTCCGACCAGAGGACCCATTCTTTAAGTCTCGAGGAATGACCTATCAGTTTTTATTTAATTAGTAGTATCAAGTTTGACCAGAAAACCCATTGTTTAAATCTGCGGAGATAATACGCCATCATTAGATATTAACCTCATGTCTACTTATGATATGTGCATGTTTGAGTATCTTATGGCAGGCAAGATTCCTATAATAGTCAAATACTATTGTTAGCGATTCCTTATGATTTTCACAAATTTAGGTTCATAGATACATTTAGTAAATATTGCAGTTTATTTTCAAAAATAACATACATCCAAAAAATACTTAATATGAAAAAATATTTCATAAAATGATTTATATTTTATCTAATACGACCTATAGATAATATTAAGTTTATAGATATCATTTACTAAATGATTTATCTTCTTATGTTTATGTTAATAAGTATTTTCTATGAAAATCTAATGATTTTATAATAATTCTCACTAAGAGTAAAGTTTACGTTTTTTAAAAATTATGCTTATATTTTTTTCAGATTAAGCAAGCTACGAGGCATAAGTAGGGTCCGCTTCCACATTTCAAGATAGAGATTATGACGAGAGAAGGGACCAACAGACATCATTCTCAATCCTCATAGGAGGGTTTGGAACGGGCGACACATAGATTCGCCGGAAATCAGGAAATTTGAAAAGTGGGCTTGTTTTTATCTTCAAATCTAGGAAAAATGGCGTTGAAGTTCGAAAATATGACACCACAACGACAATGAACTCGGCGAATTGAGTACGAATGTTAGTAAGTCCGGTCATGATGCCGACGTTCGGTCGGAACCGATTCCGGAAGAAAACGAACAAGATGATTAAAAGTCTCTATAAAAAAAATTGACAGAGGAGAGAGACAAGTTAAAATGAATATAAAGGATATTTTAGTCTTTCGGTATAAACATCACCAACCAACCGCAATTATGCAATTACATTTAAATTTTTCCCAATCAAAGATGAGTGGTTTTGGACTAAGATCGATAAAGGTGTTTATATTGTGAAGGAAGGCTATATCCTATCATGTGAGCATTGTTCGAAGAAGGACCTCAGCTGATCATGTACGTATTTGGAGTTCACTAATTGAGGGAAGGTATGGAAAGTACAAAACATTGTACCCAAAATTAAATTTTTTATTTGAAGGCTTTGTAATGGAATATTAGCGGTTAAAGATATATTGAGTAGGAAAAATATTGAGATTGATCTGAAATGTGCAAGTTGTGCTGGCCATGATGATATGAGTTTGCACTTGTTTCGTGACTGTGATTGGTCAAACGAGTTCTAGTTGCTTTCAAAGTTCCATAAGATTTTGCAGAATTCTTGTACCGGTTTGTTTCAATGGCTTGATTGGGTGTTCACTTAGTTATCAAGGGAAGAGTTGAGGTTGTTTTCGCTTGCGGCTTGGTGGATATGATTGTATAGAAACAAATTCTCATTTGAAAGAGTTTTTCAAAGAGTCAGTTATGTTGGTGTGGGTTTTCATCGATGGATTGTTATGCAGGATGGCTTGTCGATGAGCTTAGTGACTCAACAAACCAATCCTAGTGTGGTACCGGAAATTATGTGGAATTTGCCTTTAGGTGGAAAGATTACCGCATCGGAAAGGTATGTGGAAGACGATGGGATAAAAAAATTGGTTAGTTCTATCCATATCAATAAGTTGCAACTTCTTTTCGAAAATGTATTTGTAAGAACTCCAGAGTTAAACGTGATTAGCATGAAACACTTCTAGGACTTAATTGTGTAGCTCATCTCTAACTTTCGAATTAAATTATGTTTTCATGTTTGATCACTCTTCATCTTTGAATCAATTCCTTAGAATCCTACAATTTCTCAGTAGTTAATCTGACCATAATCTTAAAAATCATTAGAATATATAGCGAAGTGTCAGTGACAGTGTCCTAACTCCAAATTATTGATATGAGATGAAGAAGTTGAGTGCATGATTGTCAAAAAAAAAAAAAAGTTGAGTGCATGAAGAAAAACCAGAGGCAAAATAGATGAATTGAGTGGGAGAAGGAAATGTGTTTATTTCTTCTTTTAAAAAGAACTTGTCTCTTGCTAATGCAGGTTAACACCCAACAAAAAGCGATTCATTTATCTTTTATTTTTAAAGATATGTGTGGTATAGACTTTTTTTTATAACATATTTGATAATAATTTTTATATAATATTATAAAATAATAAAAATATAACAGTTTATATAATTTTATGATAGATTAAAAAATATTTAAAAAAAATATTAGAAGAGTTTGTCATATGCCAAATACGTTCTTAACTATAAAATAAAAAAAATTATCACGTACCATTGGATGTTAGTTGGTAGGGACCAATCTGTTTTTTTATTCTGAGAGAAGGAAGTGTGGACTCGTGAGTAAAAAATTAGGGATGAGTCATTCAGCTAATTCTATATAGGAGTAAATAAAGTAATATAAAGGACTGAAAGTGAAATTTAGGCTAAAGTTCTTCGTGAGGTTAGCATTCCTCTTCGTGCAATTAGCATTGCACCAATATCGAGACTCATAATGTTCACTTTTTATATTAGATTACTATAATAATCCTACTTTAATTAATTCAGGTAATATTTGATATTCTTTACTTACTAAAAAAGAATAAATCGAACAATTTACATTTAAAATTCTATTAATCCAAAACTTTGCACTAATAACAATCCTAATATAGAAATAATTAATACTCCCTTCGTCCCAAAATATATACAAATTGTATTAAAAAATTTGTATCTATTTTGGAACAGAGATAGTAATAAAGATAAAATTTTAACCAAATCCTAACTACATTAGTTAATTTAATAATAATTATTTTGAAATCCACTGATTTCTCCCAACTTTAAATTATATATTTATTTCTCTATATTTTAAATTGAATTAATTATCTCTTTCCAAATTTTTAGCTCTCATCACATAACAATAAAGAAAACAGACTATTAAATAATCCATCTTCGTCATTCATAGGTAACCAGCAAAATCTTTCGGTGCCGGTGTAAAACATATATTAAAAATAAATTTGAGAAAATAAAAAATTTGAAACGAAAATTATGTCAAAACTAAGACAAATATATAGAATTGATCTTCTAAAACTTAATATAAAAATCGGATAGATTACTTCATCTTCGACTTGCAGTTCTTCTTTGAAATGGAACCTCTTTAATACATAAATAAAATGATACTAAATAGATGTGTACCTTAAATCGGTTTATAATTGCTTTTTATAAGGATGAAGTAATTTTTACACTATACTACGTAATTGTATAGTGGCTAAGAGATTGTTAATTTGCTTTAATTGTTACGTGTAAGACCTAAAATTTTGGATTAATTATAAAGAAATTAATATATTTTTAAAATAAAGAGAATTTGTTATAATTTATTATTAAGTTAACTAGCATGGTTAGAGGATAGTTAAGATTTTATCTTTATAACTAATTATTTCTATATTGGGATTGTTAATGGGTACAAAATTGCACCTATAGAAAAATCCAAAAAGAAAAATATATCTATTCGTATTAAATATACCAAGTAATTTCATGCATTGCAAAGCCATCATGAAAACTAGTATCGACAAACGAAATAGAGAGCCCAGCGCCAAATACATGGTTGATGAAGTCACGAATCTACCCTTGTCAATCTAGAGTCGACGGGGACTTTGACTTTCCACTTTGACATTCCAAACTACTACAACTACTATATCATATGGAATACTAGTATGAAGTTAAGAATGGAGAACTTTATTCTCTTTTCACTGAACAATGATTTACAACATGAACAATTTACAGTAAAAAGTACAAAATGATTCTATTTTGAATAGATGAGAGATCGGTTAAGAACAAATGTATCTGAATATGATACATCACTGCATACTGTAATTTTTGACTCTCTACAAATTATTTCACCATCTTCAAGAGTGAAACCGTGAATGACTGGTAGAGGAAAGCCATTCGATAGATGTGTGTTTGCAAATGGCATGAAAACAGTTTGTATTAACGTCCTCATTACCGGCTGCAGTAAAAAATAAAAAAGTAAAACTTTGTTCCAAAATCCAGGTTAAAAATTAAATTTAAGCATTAAAAAGCAAAATCCATACCTGAATCAGATACAAGTGCAGATTTCCGATTTCACTCCAGTTCTGTGACATCGTAAAGTCATTCAATTTTACGTTACCAGTGAGGTTATTTCCAGAGATACTGACTGAACCAGAGCCACGAATCACCTGATAAGTTAATAGACAATGATGGTCATGATTTATGAAAAAGGAACGGTATAGATATGAACGCTGGCGTGAACTACAAACTTACCAGTGAAATACAAGCAACAGGAATTACTCGACTTTCATGTAGAACATCAATTGTCAAGTCAGCATATATTGTAGCATCAATGTTGTGGTCTGATATCTTTATTATTGGTGGAGAAGATAGAGTGATATTCAAATTCATATCATCATTTGGGTATTTCTTGTAAAGTTGGGGTATAATGAATCTCCATCCAGCTGTGTTCAAAAGAGACTGGTCTGGAATTTTGTCGACAATCCAATGCATAAACTCAGCCTGAAAGTGAGTTGTATGAAAATCAAAACTTCGTTAGGTGCAACACAGCAAAAGACATTAGAATTATTCATTTTAATGAATTCAGAACTTACATCATAGTATAAAGTTGATGCAGAGTTAAAGACCTCCTCATCAAGTGAAATTCCAAGCATTTTCAAGTTATCGGAGCAAATAACTGAAGACAGAGAATTCTTATAGAACAGTTTATGGCTAGGATCTTTCTCCCTTGCTCTAAATAGCCCGTTGATGTCAAATCCAATGGAAGAGTTACTTAGTGAAGGATTATTTAAGAAAGTTGCATTCAAGGAAGCATAATCATCCACTGGAATTTCCCTAGGAAGAGACTGCAACACTGAATCAAGCTTACAAATCCCCTCTTTCAGGCTCTTGGTGATAGCATTCTCCACTGCAGACCCAATTTGCTCTTGAAATGCATTTATCATCCTGAGAAATGAAGGGAAAAAAAAAATTAAACAAGAAGCATTGCTCATGCTTTCAACCAGAAGATGTTAAAACCAAGGCCTCCATAATAACAACATGCAGTGATAAAAATTAAGAAGAACGAGAAACCAAACCATTGAAGATTTGCTACAAACAAAATCTGCTTTGGTAGATTCTCATTCTCCAAAATGGCAAATAGTAAAGACTAATGGAGTTTCAACCTAAGCCAGTTCTATGAAGCAACAGCGGCATGTTTCAATTATGCATTAACAAATCGCATTAAATGTATCCTTCCGAATTCCAATCAATCTTTGTTTACAGAATAAATATCTCCACTAAGAATCATCATTGTAACTTAAAAATCAATAAATGAAATATATATTACGCCACTAAAGCTACTAAAATACTTTTATTACGAGAATACCGCCACATTATGCAACTGCTGATCAATTAAAAGGCATTCAGACTGGATGAGGTAAATTAGGCACAGCAAAACTACTTACCCTTGATAAAGCCAAGAAGCTCCTCCAACCAATTTTATAGAGATATTCTTAACAGAACAACTGCATTCCATAAGGTTAAGGTTAAGAGTCCCTTGGTTGTTCTCCATGCCTAATGTAAGCTCAATATCCATGCCTCCAACCTAATAGCATGCCAGAAGATTCTCAGTATCCAAATTGAACTAGACAGTCGCATGAAAATGAAAATGGTTTCTAACACTCGTACTTGAACACGAGCAAAGTATCTCTTCATAAAGAAACCAATCACAGGAACAGGTTAACAACACAATTCCAACTCCCTCAAAAACAAAAAGCCAATGCAAAACTTGAAATCAGTATACCAGTCCAAACAAAACTCATTAGCAAATGAAGATATTCTACAAACAATGGAAACCTAATAAGAACACATTTCCAAAATCGATACCTGAACAGTGGCCTTCCCTTTATCGGAGACATCAAAAGGAAAAACCCAAGAAAAGTAATCATATTCCCAGTCCATACTTAGATTGCAAGTAGTCCCTGATGCAATAATCGAAACTCCGGTTTCGCCAGGCTTGACAAGGGACGAAGAAACCCCAATTTCATAGATTGTAATGTTCGATAGCTCAACATCAACGCTACCCAGAAACGGGAACTTGATCGATTTATGAATTCTGGGGATACGGAGTGGGATTGCAGAAGAGATTGCTTTGGTTATGAGCAGGTTTTTGACGAAGTCGAGGCCTTGTTCGGATATTAGAATTGAAGTGTAAGCTTGGGGTTCTTGAGGTTGAGATTGAAGATGGGTTAGTACTGATGATGACGGGATGAAGAGAAGAGAGGTTGCGATAAGGAGAATGGCAATCGCCATTGTTGGTTCTCTTCTCTGCTCTCTTCTTCATTTTTGGTTTCCATGCGGTCTTCTTATTGCAGAGAACAAGACAGGCAGATAGACAGACAAGTACGAAAAGCAACTTGCAATTCCTAAAATACCCTTATTAATTTGTACTATGTACATCCAATTAAGCTTGACCCGATACATTCAATCTGGTTGATTAGCCTAAACTTGAAATTAATGCAAAATCCTTATCACTTCTTGAGTTAGAATTATTTGCTATAAGAAAAATTCTACACCAATTTCATTTTTCATACCGTCACAATTTCTCAACATTGCAATTAGTTTTTCACTAGTTGGATTCTTTGCCAAAATAAATTTACACGTGATTCATCACTTTTCCAACTTTCTTATCTTTCCGTCTTAACGTTATTGATGTGACAGAACTTGTAATGGAGATATTAAAAGATTTTTTATTTTGAGATTTATAATTAAAGAGATATATATGTGCTGAATTTAATTTTTTTCATTTCAAGTAATTCTATTCTTTTTTTTTTTTTTCAAGTAAACAAATGATTTCATTGTGATATGACATGGATTTTTAAACATCGGAACCGTAAGCAAATCCGATTTGGGAGAGACACGATCATATTCGGCTTCTGCCCTCTAAAGAGCCAATGAGCGTCCGAGAGCAGAAAGACCATCGACCTTTGTCATCCTCAAGAGGTCATGAGCGTCCAAAGTCGAGAAGATCCACGACCTTCCTGTCACTGGTCGCTATCAAAGAGTTTCTACGTCCATAAGTCATTTGAACCATAGTATCAATCATAAATGCATCCGCCATCATAATGGAGTTAAAAATGATCATGTCGAGATTGAATGGTTTGTTATGAGCAATTCGATACAAGAACATTCCAAAGTTGAAAATTAACATACCCATCATGGCAGTAGGACATCCAATTTGTAACTGAAATCCTTTGAATTGCTACGTAGCAGGTTGTAAGAGTTGTACAGGTCACTCCATCTCTTGGCCATTTGTTGACAAATCGCCCAATAAGTTCTGTGATTAGTGTGTCTGATGTTAACTTGTCTCTGTCATCCTCCTCTTCTACATCGTCAACTTCATAGTACTCATTAATAACTTCTAGGGATAGATTGTATACATGTCCTCGTGCCCAAAATTTTTTATATGAAGAAGTTGAATAAGTTTTATCACGTGTAATGTGAGCATATCATGTGCAATGTGAGCATATGCATTCTTAACTGTTGCTTTCACGTATGGTGTTATCTTGGTAACACTTTGAAAGAGTCCAACCAATTCTAACTGTTTTACACCATCCTATTTTGTTGTATGCCGTCAGATCATTTATTTTTTCATCTCATATCTACCTTGATCTTAAAACCATACTTCTTTCTCTGGTTGCACGATTCTTATGAAATTCATGATCCCCATCCAATCCCTATATAATTTCCTCTTTCTGTTGAACTTCTTCTAGATCATCTCTTAGGACATCATCTTTGTCATTTGAAACCTCTATTTCTAGTCTTCCTTGTCTGACTTCAAATTCATCTGTACTCCTTAGTTCATCAGATCCCGAACTATTATGGCTGACATTCTCAAAAGGATATTTTGAACGAGTAGCGTCTGATCTGTCTAAATCTTGATTCTGCAAAAACATGTCTTGATGTGTTTCCATTATTAGAAGATTATCAACATGAATGATGTTTTCATGTTGATTTCCATCCATATTAGTGACATCCAACTCTTCATTTTCCAAGCCCTGATCTTCATTCGCTACGTTTCCTTGTCCTGAGTTCAACTCATTTCCTGCTATTTCACCATCACTTGATTTTCTAATCTTAAGATTTCTTCTTTTGTCACAACCACTTATGACTGGTTTCCTTTGAGACATGGCTACACCCACGAAGAAAGAGAGAAGTGAAGCCGAAAGAGAAAGGTTTGAAGAAGATTTTAGATCTGAAGTTTGAAGACAAGACTAGCTATCCCGCTCTCTCTTGTTACCAAAGATAAAGACTAAAGCTTTGAGGATAAGGAGAAAAATGGCGATGAAGGAGGCTATTTATAGCAACAATTGGAGATGTGATAACGAATACCGAGAGACCGAAGTCCGGTTCAGCGAACACTCGCAACGTCAGCCAAACATGCACTGGCATTCCCTCATTTCGTGAAAAAACCCTTTTTCCTATCCAAAAACAGTTAAAGAAAATGTCTCTTCAGTTGCCCCATTAATGATAACTGGGCAATGACCATTGGTCTTCCGAAAAGAATCTCTGAGGAAGTCCTTTCACACAGTAGAAGATGGATAGCCTTCACCTCAGAATTGATAAGGCAAAATCTAAAATTTGAAATTTGAAGTTCAAGAGCGGCTTCTTCCCAAGAGAAGTTGACTGAAGCCGAAGATAAAGACCCTCACGCCGACACAGGCTCGGGGGCACATTGATCAAGGCAAGGCCAAGGCCTTAGCCAAACCGATACTATTGAAGTGAATGATGCGATTCTAGGCTTAACGAGACCCACAAGTCCAATAAAAGCCCACTACCAGTGGTATTTCTTCTACGAGACCGTACGTTCTCCTACAAGAAAGGGAGAAAATGATACGGCATGGGGGCTTTTAGATAATTTGGACCGTGCCGTCGTAGGTTTCTCCGGCTTATGATCGACCAAGTACGTGCAGTGGCTCCGTCCTCTTCGCAAGGCTACGCGCCCGAGGGCACGGGCATCGCCAGCCTCGCCTTCCTCAAGAGGCCAAATGCACCCAAAGCCAAGGAGACCTACGGCCTCACAACTATACGGGTCGCTTTCACAGTACTGACAATCCAAGTCAACTCTAAAGGTCTCCCATATATAAAGACCCTTCTTAGATGTCCAATATAACCAAGATTATCTGTAAGAGACACACACGAAACTTAAGGCATTACTCTCTCTCTAAAAGCAGGATACTTTCCTCACTAAACTTGAGATCTATCTCATAGCCACTCAGCTTCGGGGCGAGCCTTGTAGGCCTATTCTAGGCCGTAGGCGCTCAAATACTTCTCACCCCCCATTCTGTTCTAACTCCTTAATGAACCTCGCAGACTGATCGGAAATAGGCGCGTGCTCCTCACCTCTACTACATTTCAGACCGAGTTGAAACATACCTCAATGAAAAAGTCCCCGAATTTGCCGAAGAGAGTCGTAAAGTCCGTCTAGGGCTGTTCACGGACGAATTTAGCCCCTTTGGAGCTCCGGGGAAGTAGTAATCTTCATGGCCAATCATCGTTACTCCTTACAACCTGCCACCTGGGATGTGTTTAAAAGATGATTACATGTTTCTTACCATCATTTGTCCAGGTCCATCTAATCCGAAGCAAGGTATTGACGTCTACCTCTAGCCTCTTCTACTCGAGTTCAAAACCTTGTGGGACATCAGAGTTAGGACGTATGATGTGTCGAATAAGGAAACTTTCAGATGAAAGCGGCTCTAATATGGACTATGAGTGACTTGCCGACTTATTCGATGTTATAAGGATGGATCAAGATGGACCACTGTGAGGATGTTTGCATGTCCATATTGTAAGGATGGTTGTCCGACCTTCTACCTCCAAAACTATGGGAAGACATGTTGGTTTGATTCTCACAAGATGTTTCTTGACCCAATCATCCATTCTGAAAGGATAAAAAAAAATTCATAAAAAATCGAGCCGTAAACAATGGACCTCCCCCAATTTATTCAGGGAGGATACTTTGTTGATGATTGATAATTTAGAATGAGAAAAGTCACCAAGCTTAATCATGAGGAATACAATGCGGAAGATATTAAATGAGGTTGGAAGAAGATGAGTATCTTTTGGGATCTCCCGTATTGGGAACACCTCCTTATCCTTCACCATCTTGACGTTATGCATATTGAGAAGAAGGTCTTCGATAACTTCTTCAATACCATCATGGATAATCAAGGTAAGACAAAAGATACTGAAAAGGCAAGGATGGAAGTGGCAATTCATTGTCGTAGACCAGAACTTGGCATTGATGAGGCTAGTGGGAAATATCTAAAAGCTAATTACGGCCTGGGTAAGGAAGGTAGGAAGAAAGTATGTGAGTGGGGAACAGAAGTAGGTTTCCCGACGATTATGTCTCAAACCTAAGTTCAAGGATAGATATGAAGTCTTACAAGTTGTTTGGCCTGAAAAGTCACGACGTACACGTCTTTATGCAACGACTAAAGCCAATTGCATTTCGTGAGTTGCTCCATACTAATGTTTGGAACTTGAAATTTGATAGCCCTAACCCTTTTCAATTAAGTCACTTAAGAAGAAACTTAACTAGTTACAACTCAAACCTAATCTTACAATCACTTGTATATAACTCGATTTTATCAAAGTGATTAATCAGTTGTACAAATGATCTACTTAAGAATAATCTTAATACAATGAAGATAACCTATTCTTAAGCTAGATTCTTAAACAATAGCGGATAAACAAACGGTACTATTATAATAGTTAGACTTACAAGAGAAAACAATCCAAGTATTATAATTGTAAAAACAATAGTACTGCAACACCTAACATAATTTATAATTAAAAATCAAATGATAGTCCATAGTACAATAAACTGTGAAAGATAAACTAGTACATCGTCAGTAACTACCGAACCAGTACATATAATCACCTTATATTTTAAAGATAAACTAAGTACAGTGATCAACGTATAGTGAGTTCAGTAAGAACTGAACTAGAACTTACAGTGGATTTCTAAGCTCCTACTAACGTAGCTTAGTCAAGTAAGTTGTGATGCCTAAGTCCTTCCTTTGGATGACGATGATGATCGTGACTTAGTACTTCAAGTGTCAAACTAACTTGATCTACTAGATCATGAGTTAGTGCCCTTAAAGTCGTACAAATTTAGTCTAAGGAATACTGAGTTAGTACCTGTATGATTTGATTCAGTTCAGTTGGTACTGAGCCAGAACCTTCTGATCTGATCCAGTTAAGATTATTGAATCGGGTACGTTAGGAACAACTATCAATGAGTGAATTTATAGATCTAGTGATCTAAAGATCTAATAGGATGTTTTTGCTAAAAACTATTTGTATTAAAGATCTCTCTAAATAAATCTATTTTGTGCATAGAGACTTTAACCGAATGGATCACAGTTTTAACTATAGGAATTAAACTGATTTCAATAACTGACATATAAAAGATAAGTCTCTCGAAGACTGGTGTCGAGGTTTGGAGACTTATAAAAAAATCAAGCAAAAAATAACGAGTTAAGCGAGCTTGTTTGATTTAAGGGATGTAACCCCTCAACGAGTATAAACTTGACCAGTTGTTACATTTTGGCGGATGCGTTAACAATCCTGAAAACAAATACTGATTTGTTCAGACTTAGATTAGATCAAACTGTTTACGATTAGATGGATAGAAAAGTTTTCTCTTAGATTAGATCAAACTGTGGATCATATAAACGTTGTTGGATTTTGGCACAATATAGATTAATCAAAAAAAAGAATAGTAGAGAATAACGTGAGAGATTTAGTACTAAACAAATAACAACTTTGTTTAAATTTATTCAATAAAAGATATATCATGGTTTGGCGTTAAATAGCCAACACCTACGTCTGCGGACCAAAGGGCCGGGTAGAAGTTGCTTACAATAGGGAGATTAATTTCTAAACTACTTAGATGCGTATAGAAGCCACACGTCAAGACTTTGTATAGTAATTTGCTTAGTCTCCTATGTAAATTCTAGACCTAGGATCGTCCTATTCTAGGACCCTACCAATACGAGCCAACGACCGGCTAGTACTCTCGATCTCTACACACCACTCTTTGAATCGGGATAATCTATGACAACAAACTATAAGGTAGAGAGGAATGGATGTCACTCTATCTTCCTCCTTGGGCTCCGTTTGTGCAAAGAACTTTTGACGAAAAACATCTTCTATTTATACTCTAGTAGTTCCTTGCTCTTTACTCATGATCGTGATAATGAATACAAATGATCTGATATGATTTCTTGATTTTACTCTTTGACTTTCCTAATCCTTATTGCTTGATCTTCAAGAAACAGATCGTGATTATGATTCAGCCATCTTTCCTATTTTGTAATGTGTAAGAGACAGGTTCAATGTTTGTTTTCTTTCATGTACTTGATTTTTTTCCCATTTTGATTATTGTTCCCTATAGATCGTATAGTTGTGTTAAAGCCATTACTTCCTCCACGTCATCGATCTTCTTTCGATTTTCTCCTTTAACACATTGATCGTTGATTTTCAGCCCTTGATCTTGACACTGCATCAATCTCCTGATTATCTATTTCTTTGTTCTTGACCATTAAAATGTTCCAACTTGACAATCCATGTGATGACATTAAAACGAGTTATTTCGTTGTATTTTCATTACAACCATATGTTATATAATTAACAAACCTTTAGTGACATAATATAATTACCAAACCACTACTTACTTATTCATATGTCAAAAAGTGACAATACATATGTCTATATCAAGTCATAAAATGTCTCGATATGGCGTGCATTTTCAACCTTGATGTAGCATGAATTCACAATCTGCCCTTTTGGCCCTTTTTGACAAAACTGATCGAGGTGAAGAACGTTAAGAACCTCCCAACCCAACAACTTAAACTTTTCTCCCCCTTTTTGGCTAAAATAGCCAAAGATGCTTAATAGAGGATTCCTCAACAAATTGTCATATCATGCTAGTAACTTTGCAACAAATGTCAAGTAATTAAAGCATACTTATCCGAAAAGAAGTGCTACATAAATTTTTCAAGAATGAAAATCAACATAGATTTGAATAGAAACTTTAAAAAAGTTTAACAATACCATAAGATATCCAAAATGAAACTTAAAGATAAAAATGAAAGCTCCCCCTGAGCACAGAGCATAGCTATATAAAGATGACGGAAGAACATAAAATCTCCCCCTGAATATGAGCATCCCCTTAAACTATGAAATTATATCTCTGGTTTTTCTTTGATTGTTGTACTGGCATGTTGTACTTCTATTGGAGGAAAGAATCTGAGTGTGTCATCATAATGTTCTTTTTGAGCAACTGCTCCTAGATCTTCTGTTCCTTGAGTTTTCTAATAGTGACTGAGTGATTTCTTCTGTACCCTTGAGATACCATTAACCTATATATTAATGAGGGACAAATAAGAAGATAAGAGCAATCTGGCTGTGTAGCTACAGACAATATAGCTTTGAATAAAGTTTTTCCCAAGTAAAACGTTTGTCCATGAGCAGTTTGATAGAGAATTAATCCAACATCAGAACTAACTAATCCATCATGACTACTTGGCATCCAATTAAAAATAGCAATTTTATGAATGGCAGCATAGCAAGTAGTAAGATCAGAACACAAAACCTCAATTCTTGGCCACTTTGTTCTTTTGTTCCTTGTAAGTTCCTTCGCTTAATCAACAAGAGATACCTGAAGTACTAATGTGGATGGTTTACAGTCATAATGCTAGTTGATTACCTCTAGTGAAAGTTGGTGTTCCTTTTCTTTGGCCCAAAACTTGTGATAGTGAGAGGATTTGGAATCAGCTATAGTTGATGTGATGTGCACATAGGCATTTCTCACTATGTCTTCTTCATATGATTCAATCTTTGTGACATATAAGTCCTATCTCTTTAAGTTTTCAATACCATCCTATCTTGAAGTGACCTTCCCCATTTGTGATTCGTTCACCTCATATTTCTTTTTTTTGGACAATAATGCTCCACTTCTTTGCTCTATGATCTTGGAAGGCTGCATCATCTTCTTCACTTCCTTCTGATGTTTCTTCTTCCGACTGACCAACTATCATTTTACCTTTATTCTTTAGATACTTAGAACTACCAACATCTTGGTTCATTGTCTCAGTGTCGATCGGATACTTTCCTTTGTATGACCTTTCCTTTGTTGCACATGGATTTTGAACAGCGTGTCTGGAAGTTCCTCTTTTCCTGATGTCGGTTACTTTCCTTTTCTTTCCTAAGTTTTCTCCTTTACTATCTTTGTCTATAAATCCTTTATTAATAGTAGTCCTACTCTCAACACTAATTTCCAAGATTCTCCTTTTTCTAGTGACATCTAGAGACTCATATTTAGGGTTAGAATTTGATACCTATGCTTGGAAGATTCCCTTTCCTTTTTTATCCCTCTATTTGCAGTCCTTGTGTCGTGTATCCGAGAGCTTCTCCATTGTTTTGTTGATCATCTTTACAGCATCAAGTTTCTTAGAAGATTGCATCTTGCTATCTTTATCTTTGAGCACAATTAATGTGAAATGCGATGTTCTAAATTTTTAAAGTGATACAGAGAATGCCATTTGTTTCTCTTAAAAAGGTTCAACCGATTTCACATTTTTCAAGACTCCTAGTTGGTTTCTAATATATATTTTAAAGAAAATACCCTTTTTCACTATATATTTTTAATTATTTTATTATTTTAGAACTTTTACATACACAATCTTATATCTATTTTTAATAATTTTAGACAACTTCGAACATATTTGAAGTTGTTCTTCATACTCTCCATAAGATGGTTGTATTTTTGAATTTTCATATTCAAAACTGATGATATTATTGTCCCTTTGTTGTCTTTTTCCAGATAAATCCATCACAAATTTTTTTCTTGAGACACTATTAATCATTCCAGTTAAACACTCATTTTCAGACCTATTTTTCTAATTATTTCGAGAGAAATGATGTAGAAAGAGATCCTTTTGAAGCACTTCTCTCCTTTTTGATTAGTTGTCTTAGTGTCTTGTTGATTAATCTCCATATTGCATTCCTTTAGAGTCCAGGCTTTATTCTAATACTTTTTGGTTGGAGAAGTTCTCTCATCTCCATTAGATTTTCCTTTATCCAATACTTCTTTTCTTATATCATTTCTTATTTTCATTCTTATATCAATCTTCTGACGTGCGTCTGCCTAGGCTTCCACTTTTGTTTTTCTAGTTTAGAGTGACTCTTCAACTGATGACAATATGAACGTATGTGTCCTGGAGTTCCACAATGATAACAGATTACTTGCCTTTTCTCCTTCTCGATTGGAATTTTATCTCTCTGTTGATTGGCCATCTTTATTGCATAAGATCTTCTTCCATTTATTATGTTGTCACTAAAAATAGTATCTTGACTCTTTTTCAAAAGTTTCCTGCACTCAAGCAGTTCTTTATTCTTTTTGACCAAACGTTGTTCCAGTACTTCTGCTCTTTTGTTATGATCATCAGAAAAACTATAGTTTTCATCAAGATATCAAGTTTTTTAATCACATTATTGCTCAAGGAATTTATTTGCATAATAAGTGAATATTTGAACAATTCAAAATCACAGTATTTAACTTTTGTTGAATCACAATCTTTATTTTGAATTTCTTCTAAACTTTGAGAATTAGAGAAAGCTGAATACTTATCATGCTTCTTATATCCTTCCTTGCTTTGTGAATCTCCTTCCTCAATTAGGACTTTTATACCATCTTCTTCCAGCTGCTTGTCATCAGAAAATTGAGGATAATTTGTATCAGAACTTTCTGGCGTTGTTTCTTCATTTTCATTCTTTGTGCTTTCTTGCTTGAACTCTTCTGCAGATTCATGCAGCAACACTTCTTTTCTTCTTTGTCATGTCCTTGCTCAATCCTTTGTTTACATACCTCAAAATTTTTAAGGTCTAATTCTACTTTCAAAGATTTGGAACCCTCAATCTTTCAAATGATGGTCATGAATTTTGACCAGAATTTTATCCTTAGCCATGACACCTATGTGGTTTCTTATGTGCTTCGCTCTGAAATTCCATGACACTCTCTATTGTTCTGATTTTGATCAAGAAGATTGTGAAGGAAATATTTATCACATTCCAAGACACATATCTTCTTTTCGTATAATCTAAGGTTTCTCTTTTTCCTAATATATCTATCTGAGTTTTCCCTATATTGTGCTAGAGTTCCACCATTGGTGGACCGATTTCTATTTTGAACTTGATTGCTTCTGTTCTTATTCTCATACTCCAGATGATCTTCAACTTGATCCAAGTGTCTAGAATGAGAATGTGATTTTCTTTTGAACACTATTTCTTCCTTCTTGAAGCATCTTCGATGTTGATTTCTTCTGTGACTGCTGCATTCAGGTTGGTAATGTATATTTGCACGATCTCTTTGCAGAGATGCTTTAAGTTTCTTAACTTTTACAAACAATGAGGCCCCTTAGTAATGGCTTAGTGTTTAAACGATTTAAAGATCCATAGTGTCGAGAATGTTCCTCGACTACTAAACTCCCTCGACTAAGAGACTAATATGGAACATGAGCCTGACTAACAAGAAGACCAATCATAGGCTAGCATTTTAATAGCCATAGTTGTCGAGACTCGAGAATGTTCCTCGACTACATTCTTCGATTTAGTACAAAATGAATAGGTTGTGCCATTTATGATGAGTCACTAATTCCTACAATATTAATTATTCAAAGTTTTTATGGACTTGTCAGTTAGATAACAAATAAAACACGTCTCCGAGTCATAACAAACCGACTACATATATGTAGCATGGTATACCTGGAATTGAAAGATGAATGATGAGTAACTTAATTAACTAGCTCATTTTCACTAATAAACATCAGTTGATTATTACTCCGTATCTATGCACTCAATTATCATGAGTTTAATGTCAAAGAATTTTGAAATTGCAGGAGAATCAACCCAAATAAATAGCTTAGTAATATTTTAATTATTTTTTTAGGTAAGCTTAGTAATTACTAATTATTACTACATCTATTTTACAATATTTGATGTTTTGGTCAAAATGACATAATTTAATTAATCAAGTATAGTATTTTATAAATGGACAGCTCTATGTTGCGATCTCGAGGGTCACAAGGTGCGGTAGGCGTAAGATGTTGATCTGTGATGGGGAGGGAGCCATGACGGAGTGAATGTGGTATTCAAATAAATATTCGGGAATTTGAGATGAATCGTGATCATTTAAATAATTTTATTTAAACCTTTTAATTTTAAATTTTGGATAGAGTTATGCTCATTTGGATAGTTTTACTTAAACATTCGTTTTGATAATTATTTAAATTTTTAAAATATAAAATATGATATTATATTATATATAATATTCATTTAAATAATTTTAAAAGAAAAATATATTGACGGCTTACATTTAATAATAGTTGTACCATCTCTCAAACAATAGAATTTTGTACAAGTCCTGATTGGCATAAAAAATAAATAAGTAAAAAGGAAGAAGAGATGGTCTCTGGCATAAAATTGTCCGGACCAAAATATCATCCTAATTAGGATATTATAAGTCCATGAAGGCTTTTATCATTGGATTTTGACTCCTATATCGGAGAATGTACTTTGTCACTTGTTTTATTATTCACAAGTTAAAAACTTGTTGATATATCCGTCAAAAGAGACGATTATTTTCAATAATTATTGACAGGTCTTTAAGAAATAAAAGCATCAAACATCTTATACAGATAAATGTGTGCAGAGCTTTCTGGGTCAAAAACAATTTCTAATGAATGATTTGGTCATATCCCCAAGATGCTTCGACTCCTCTTTCGTAGTCACCGATCGCAGAATCAAAGTCAGTAAGAGGAAAACAAAATCAGCCAAGCATCGGCTCAACTTGAACGTTAAATAGAAAATTATATTCGGAGAAAGCTGAACAAAGAAAATCAAATTTCTAATGAGTGGATGGATTTGAATCGTCAAATTCCTCCGACCGCTACAAATATTCTCTAAGAAAAAAAATCAACCAGTGGCTACATACTTCGCCGAGCCTCGACCTCCAATCATAGAGCACCACCCACTCTGCAACGTGTTAAGAAACACTAAACAGTACACTATGAGTTCCGACCTGCACACTTAAGTATCAGAGTGCGACCGAAACTCAACATGCGCACATCGCAAGCATTTATCGAGCTTCCTCCGATCGAAATCTCTCAACGATGAATAAGAGGATAAAATCTTGAAGGAAAGGACCACGACACGATCGTGACAAAATGCCCTCACTCGAGGCAAATGAAGGAAAATCCCTCAATCGAGGCAAACGAATAAAAATCCATCAATTGAGGTAAATGAACAAAAAGACCTCGATTGAGGCAATTGAAGATTAAGACCACGACATGATCATGTCAAAAAGACCTCGATTGAGGCAATCGAAGATTAAGATCACGATACGATCGTGGCAAAAAGACCTCGATTGGGGCAAACAAAAAAAATCCCTCAATCCAGACAAATGAAGAAAAAGCCCTTGCTCGAGGCAAACGAAGAAAAAACACCACAACACTATCATGGCAAAAAGCCCTCGCTCGAGACAAATGAAGAGAACATACCACGACACGATCGTGGCAAAAAGCCCGCTTGAGGCAATCCAAGATAAAGACCACGGCAAGTTTGTGGAAAAAAAGCTCGCACTCGACGTGATTTTAGATAAATGCCACTCAAGGAATGTGGCATAAAGCCCTCGCTCGAGGCGAATGAAGGAAAAGACCACTAATCAATGGCACCAACGAAGACTTTGCCATGGCAATGCCACGTAAACAAAAGCATCAACAAGGACTTTGTCATGGCAATGCCACGTAAATCAAGGCAAAAAACAAAGACTTTATAGTGGCAATGCCACATACATCAAAGCAACAAAAGAAAAGACTTTTTCATGCACCGCCACGTAAACCAAAGCAAAAAACAAAATCTTTACCGTGGCAATGCCACATAACCCATAGCAACAAAAGAAAAGACTTTGTCGTGGCACCGCCACATAATCCAAAGCTAAAAACAAAAATTTTATTGTGGCAATGCCACATAAACCAAAGCATTAAAAGAAAAGGACTTTATCGTCACACCGCCACGTAAACTAAAGCAAAAAAACACAAACTTTTTCTACATAAACCAAACAACAAAAGCAAAGACTTTTTTCATGGCAACGCCACATAACCAAAGCAAAAAATAAAAACTTTATTATGGCAATACAACACAAATAGAAGGACTAGTAAGATCCGAACCGAGGAACACAATATGTTTGCAAAAGTTCATGTGTAATGCTTAGTAAAGTTTTCCAACTATGACTTGGCTTATATATAATATCAGTTGCTTCTAATAAATATTTTTTGAAAGCATAATAGGGTGTATATCCCCATCTAGCATTAGATTAAAATGCAAATGCAAGTCAAATACGAAAATATTTTACTTCAAAGACCACGGGATGGTATGGCAAAAAGACCTTATCTGCATAAGAGCACCCACATCCCTATCTCCCTCTCCTACCACATTTACATTTTTTATCATCCCATCACTACATTCATACATTTTTTATCATCCCATCACTACATTCATTCTGCCCATTCATTTTAAATGGGTCCCATATGTAAACTCTTATAATATTTTGTTTATCACTTATTGTTCAATACTATATACTTATATATTTTATTTGATTTTGTCTACTAAAATTAATTGTTTAATATAAATTTTAATATTAATATACATTATAAAAATAAAGTAATTAAATATAAACAAAAAAATTATTTAATAAAACATATAATATTATTAAAGTTTTCGGAAGCATTTTATTACACCGAATTACACTTATCATAACTAATAATACAAATAAATAATACATTTCATCAATTAGTTATAAAATAAGTGTGAAGATGATGGAAATTAAAAAAAAAATAGACTTATACGATACATCTACTCGTTGTTGTTTCCGAACTTCTTCCAAATATGTTCAACCAAATCATCTTGGAGTTGACGATGCGTTTGTCTATTACGAAGGCTAGCGTTGGTTTGGAGGATATTTGTGAAGTTTGGAGGAAGACCGCGATTAAAACTCGATGTCGATTCAGCTTGCACATTGTTAGTGTAGTATGTGTTATCACCCTCATATTGATCTCATTCATCCTCAATAATCATATTATGCAATATAATACATGCATACATGATATCGCTAAGTATTTATGTATTCCACATTCGTTCTGGGCTACGTATAATAGCAAATTGAGCTTGAAGAACACCAAATGCTCGCTCCACGCCTTTTCGAGCTGCTTCTTGGTGTTGAGCAAATAATGTTGCCTTTTTTCCTTGTGGTAATGGAATTATTTTGACAAAGGTAGGCCAATTATTATAAATACCATCGACTAAGTAGTATCCAATATTGTAATGTTTATCATTTACCTCGAAAGAAACATGAGGAGCTTGTTTCTATAAGTTGCGTGAACAAATGAGATTGATTTAACACGTTCCAATCATTGTTTGACCCTACGACGCCGAAAAATGAGTGCTAGATCCATAAATTTTTAGATGCAACTGCTTCGAGCATAATTTTTAATACACCATGGTTACCTCTAGTATACATACCTTTCCATCCTAGTGGACAATTTTCCCATTCCCAATGCATGCAATCCACGCGCCCAACATGCCTGGGAAGCGTCGTTCTTCTCCTAAACGAAGCAAGTAAGCGGTATCATTCTCATTAGGCTTCCTTAAATAATAGGGCCCAAAAATCTCTTGCACGCTTATAATGAAATTTCGATTGCACTCCAATATAGTGCTCTCACCAATTCAAAGGTATTCATCAAGTTTATCGGCAGGCGCTCAGTAAGCCAACATTCGATTAGTACCGATGCATTTTTGAATAGCAGAAAGACCTTTCCTACCGATAGCATCACGTCTTCTTTGAAAATAAGTGCATCGATTTTCTAGTTCATTCATGCAAAGAAAGATATGCTTTCTCATTATGAACCTCCGATGAAATTGATTATCGGCGTAAACCGGATCGTCTGAAAAGTAATCCTTCATGAGACGGGACTCTCCATCTTCGCAGTGTCTCTCTATGTAAGTTCTTCGGTGTGAACGAATTCTTGAGCTACTAGCCTATTTGCTCGCTTCTTAACCGAACATGTCTTCTTACTTCTCGACTAAATTCACTGTCTAGCTAGTTCTTCTCTAATAATATCAATAAGACTCATACCTTCATAAGGATCAGAATCTAAAGACATTATCGATTGATATTATAGACTTGAGAGAATGGTTTAGCAATAGGAACTATGATAAGATTTCAGAGAGAGAGGCAGTATGTTATTATTTTTTTGGTGTAAGAATGGTGAATGATGGCTTTGTGCCCTTTTTTATAGATAATATTTCAAAGGCTACTTCCAAAACGGTCATATTTCCAACAGTCATATTAATAATTAATTAAGGTATTTAAAGATATATATATCATAATTTTAAATTCTACTATTAATTTATTAAATTATTTCCGTTTAAATCTTAAGCGAAAAATATATTGCATGTAATTGCTTTATCTAACTATAATTCGTGTCTAATTTGGAGTACGAGTGTTACACATCCAATAACTATTAAAATTTAAAATATATTCAAATATAAAATACAAGCGACAACAACAAAATATTAAAAATACATCAAACGACTAATTGAATTTATTTTTGGAAAACACGTCCAACATTTAAATTAAAAATACATCAAATATAAAACGTTTGCCGAAAAGTTGTTGTCTCAGGTGGATGCACAATTTTTAATGATCTTGTCTCTGTGAATTGGTCATTTCGAATCTATCAATATATAGGATTTTCATTGTCAGTATTTCGATGCATCGGCTTGTGCCTTCGTTGCTTTGGCTTGTGCTGTAGTGGCTGCTTCTAACTTCTCAAGAGCTATAATTTTTTTCGATTTCAAATTTACCAATTCCTCGGATATTAGATCCCAGTCAGGTTATTTGCCTTTTGCCTTTATCTTAGCTGTTTTTTTACCAATTGGACGAGTCCTATTCAAGTTACTAACATCATGTTTGGGATTAGATGATGATGTATACGCTCCTGATTCCGAAACTTTAGTCCGTTTTGATGATTACTCCTCCTTGTAAGCTCCATTCCACTTTTGTTCATCCTTCACCTTTCCTCACCAATGTTGTAGTTTGAAATCATGATCACCTTGCTCTTATTTAAAGAATTCTAATGCAGCATTCATCACATTAGCATCATTCCACCCACTTCGTTTTACGTCCAACGCTCGCTTGAACAGTCGTTAAAGTATGTGACCATAGCATTTCCTTTCATCCAACGGTCCTTGCATTACGACCTATTCCTCTTCTGGCCGTCGATATTGGATAATGTTACTGTTGAAATAATATGAGATAGACTGCCAATAGTTCTTTCCTGACTGGTCAATACCGATGATTGGATCCTTAGATATATTAAGCCATGCACTAGCCAATAAAATATTTTCATTGGCAGTCCAATTTAAACTTCGTGTCCTTGCAACCTTCTTGCCTTTAGTCACTAGAACATCCGTACCATCATCATCATCATTCAAGTCAATAGTTTCCACGCCACGTAGGTGAGAGACCGACTGAGAAAAAGAAGTAGGATGTGATTCCAATTCATGATTACGATTTGGAGTCCACCCGGAGTCATATTCGAGTGGTATGGATTATTAGTAAAGTATCCAAATTATTGCCATCATGGAATATTTTGCACTTTTCTAATCATCGCAGGAGATCCAGAATAAGGAATTTGTGAATTTTGTGAAAATTGTGTGTATGAAAAAAATTGTGAATTATGAGGAGGTGGTGGATGTTGGAAAAATTGTGGATTATGAAAATATTGTGGATTTTGAAGATATTGAAAATTTAGCTTTTCGAAATTTAAATTTTCAAATTCTTTATTTTGATATGGATCCATAGTAGAATTCAAATAAGAAATAGTAATAAGAGATGAATGTTTGAAAGGTGAAGAAGAAATTGTATGGAGAAAAATTTGTATTTCTATTAGAATATGAAAGGATAGCATATATAATAGAAACATATTTTTTAAAGAAAAAAGGGTCATATTTACTGTTTATAACGTTGTAAAAACAAATTTCATTATTCATTTAACGGTCAAAAAGCTAGTACTTAAAGTGTAAAAATGAATCAAAAAGATACAAATTCACATGATATAAAAACGGACAAAAACGGTTTTAGAAAACAAAATAATTTAAAAAATAATTCTCTCACGTCACTTTTTCTTTCATTTGGCGCCACATTTATGTTTTTGTCGGATTATCGATGGGTGATAATTTTATCATCCAACCTTCTCTCTTTCGTTATCACTCCTCTTTCACAATGCTTTGTTTTCTTATCACCTTGCCACATGTACTTAATCACCTCCTTATCACTGAACGTTGCGCATGCTCTAAGCATCGCAGCAGGCGTTTGCACAAGCATCAATGCAGGTGTGGGCGTAGGCATCTCCCGATGTGTTTTTCATGTTGTTTTTGGGGTTTGACTTGGATACCTCTCTAGTAGCTTGTTGTGTATGTCAACTAGGACGTGGCTCAATGATTAAGACGTTTGTGTCCTATAGTTCGATTTTTAGGGGAAGGGATTTTGGATGAGTAGATTGTATTACGTTTTTATTTTTTTTATTTTTTTAAAAAAAAAAAACAAAAAGAAAACCTACACAAACCAATGGTCATATAGGTATTATATATGATACATCCATCCAGGCTACTTGCAAGTTTCGAGTTCCATGTTACAGGGGCTGGGCTGACTAATCTAAAAAAAACTTGCTGAAGTTTGCTTATACCGAAATAAGTACTTATTTTTATATAATCAACTTTACTAGACTAACTTAGCTCCAGTTCAATAAAAAGTGACAAATGAACATTAACAACAGTCGAATCTTAACAAAATGTTTGATTAGTAGCTATAAAACCTGAATATAACACGGAGTATGAGTTGTCATTTATAAATCCCCAAATATACAATCATCCAACTCCTAAAACACAGAGTAGAGCATTTGTACACAGCACAGGACCTTTTTTATTACCATAACTTCAGTTGACTCACTCCCACAAAACTAAAACATGTCCCATTCTTGGCAGGCGATCATAGAATGAAATTAAGTTGTATGATTCCGATGACATCTGATGATGTTACCACATCAGTAAGTGTGGGAGGATCTACTACCATCTCGCGGTCGCTGCAAATATATTTGGATAAAGCATTAGTTGATTTCATTTTCTTCTTTCAATACTGATGGAGACTTACCAAGTTCATGGTCTCAGTAAACATCTATTTACGTCTTTAAATTGCAACGTGTAGGTGAAGGACATCTAATTTCTAATTAAGCTTGAGCAATTTTCAGGTTAAGATCTAGAATTCAAACGCATCCCAACTTTTGCATATATATAGGCTGAATTACTAAGTTCATTAGTTGATTATTGCCTTCATTTTCTTCAAGATCAATCATAGTAATATTTGTTAATGGAAAGTAAACATTACCTTTGTGTGCCTGTTGCCTCTAGACGAAGAAGTTTCCTTGGGGATAGCTACATCAGCCTCCTCTTTGTAGACTTGAGCACTGGTGTAGGATCTTTCATAAGCATCATCAACGTTTGCGTTGGCATAGGCTGTTCTATAGGCATCATCAATATCAGCAGCGGCGTAGCCTCTCATGTAAGACTCTGCATAGGCTTCAGGATAAGCACGAGCAATATTTCGTGGTGGTTGTACTACACGTCTGCGAGGAGCAGGTGCTGAGTTCGGGTTGCGCCGACGACTCCTGGTTTGGAGGGTGCTTCCAAGTTTGGAGGGCGTTGACTTTTCGGGTGATGAAGATTTATGCTTCTTCTCCTGAGTTCTTGTAGCGCTATCAGAATTACGACTACTGTCTAGCAAGGCATCACAATAAACATCACAGCAGGCATCTGCATAAGCATCCGCGCAGGCGTCTGCGTAAGCATCCGCGCAGGCGTCTGCGTAAGCATCCGCGCAGGCGTCTGCGTAGGCATCACAAGATGCATCGGCGCATGCGTCTGCATAGGCATCACAACATGCATCTGCATAAGCATCCCCCAGAGACTTGGCAGCAGTTGTGCCAAGTAGAGCTGGGGATGTTTTTGCAGTGTTGTTGGGGTTAGACTTGGGAATTTTTTCTTCTTGTGGATATTGCTCATCCATTGATGCTCAGTCTTCTTGAGAGCTGCAGGCTAATAATTATAAAGCTTTCTTTGTTCTTCTTTTTTTAACTTCTCTATGTAGATATTATCGCCTGATTGATTAGAGACTTATAGAGATAGTAAAAGTTACACGGAAAAAACATCAAATCAAAAAAAAAAAAAAAAAAGAGAAGAAGTTACAAAGAAAATACCGAAAAACAGAGCCGTGAAAAATTACTGAGAAGAACATGCTAAACAAATTCGGGCCCACGCTTATTGAAAAAAGGAAAAAATTGCAGATGTACTGATGTGATGGGAATATTTGTCCTGCAATGGCATGATTATGAACAAGAATCAATAATTTATACAATATAACTCTAAGAAAAAGGGGAAACCCTTAAAATTAAGAATAAATCTAAGAATCTTAAAATATCATTTGCTAGAAACATTCTGTCTGTCCCCTCAATAAAATCCTTACTGCCAAATCACAAATTCTCAAAGTCAAGTAACTTAAGTTATATGGAGAAATAGGACTCTTGAGATGTAAGCACTTTCTATTTCATGGATTCTTATTCCTACACATTACATCTACTTCATTCAGGCCACATTTCTTGGACAAAGAACTTCATGAATCTGTTTCTTATTGAGAGTAACAAAATTGAATTTTCAATTCAGAACTTTTTATCCTCTTAGCGGATTGTGCGTTGAGCTCCAATGCCAGGGTGTGATTACTAAAATTTGATGTAGGGCCAACAAATTGGACAGGACCTGAAGAGCAAAAACAAAAGAAAGTGTCAAGATGCCAGATATGATATTCTTGTGGTATATCATTCATCTATAAATGATTGTTTCATTATTGACGGAAAGTATGTAAGGATGCGTCTACCTGGATTGACGTAACGGTTCTTAAGAGCCCAATCATCTCGCAGTGATGCAAATTTCTTGAATGGTGCACCTGAAATTTTGCTAGAAATTTAAAGAAAAGAAGAAATGATATATTTTTTTAACAAATGAATTTATAGATTTGCTCCATTTTTCACGTTCTAGAAAGGGATAGGGTCCCAAGAATTGATACCTTCAAGTTCCACCATTGCCTTCTTAATGACAGGCTTAAATTTTCCTGTTAAAATGTACAAAATTCTTATAGTTCTGATGCAAATGAATGCTTATAGCGTTTTTTCCATTCAAAATTACAGCAACTAACCGTGTCTCCTCTCTACATCCATTAGATTAGTCAGGGCTGTTCCGCCAACTGTCCACTCTTCAACTGGAGCATTCAAGTTTCCAACCTGAACGAACAAATTTGTATATAACACATTGTTAACCACTTCAAATAAATTTGCTTAAAAGACGGAAAAATCTGCAAAGAACAAATTCATGAGTTGTGGATGAAAACAAACCGAGGAAATCAATCCAGTCTTTCCAGAATGAAGGAGTGCTCCAGCACCATAGCCCAATGCATAGCAGTAATTTGCATCAAAGTTCGATGGCAATCCACATCTACCCTCGTAGCTGAGCAGTAAAACCAAGTATCATGTTAGATAAAGTAAAAAGTACACTTACCATCCAAAACACATTTTGAATCAGCATAGGACACTGTCATACTAATTCAAGAAAAAAGTGATGTATGATTACCCGAAGAAGTGAGACTGTCCTTTAAACTCTCCTTTGTATGATCCCCCTTGCTTCCTTTTGGCCAATTCAGTTTCAACCATTTCAATTAGCATTTTCTCTGTTTCTATCTTTGCCACCTAGCATCATAACAACAACAAAACGTGTTACCAATATATTAAACCTCAAAAGCCAACAAAAATAAAGATATAAAATAAAATCCACCTGCACATTGCCGTGAGGATCACGTTCAAGAAGTAGTTGCTCTTGGATAGCTTGAGGTAAAAGTTCAAAGAGATCCTTCGATTGGCTTCTGAGTTTGCTCTTCCAGGCACCAGTTGCATCTACAGTGTCATGTGCTATGATTTCATTTAGCTCTGCAATCAGTTGCTGAACCTGGAAGATTGACCTAAACTTTGTGTAAGCAATAACAAAAAAAATAAAGATGTTGTTTTCATTCTTATTCACAATAATAATACCTCAGGAACAAAATCAATCAGGCCTTCAGGGATTAGAATGACACCATAGTTATAACCAAGTTCTGCACGTTTACAGATAATATCTGAAATGTGGTCTGTAACATTCTTCAGTGTCTGCTTCTTGGCAGAAACCTGCATCAAAATTGATATTTAGAATTTGCAAAGTCAAACATCCTTAACCTGAATGATTAACTTGATACAAAACCATCTTGATAGTTGATGGGAATTGTGATGAATAATTAACAACATTAATGTCGATCTATTTTCTCTTTCCCACGACCGATTTCAGAACACTTAAAATAAAGGTAAGCGAAGCCCTAACAAATTAAAGTTGAAGTTAAGAAGGCACGTAAAGAGAGATACCTCTTCTCCGATAACTGTAATGTTTGGATGAGTCTGCAAAGCACACTCCAAAGTTATGTGAGAAGCTGCCCGTCCCATAAGTCTCATGACTGCAAGAGTAGTATTAAAATTAAAATCAAAGTCTAGACTAGTAACTATGTCATTCATAATATTGGGTATTCCATATTTTTCTTTTGAAAGCGATATTCCATATGTTAATCTCATGAACTTGTACATTCTTATTGTGATTATGGGAATGTTAATTTTTTATAAGCACTTACAGTGGTAGTATTTTCCAGTTGAGCGTGCATCTATCATGACATTTCCAATCATTTCTGAGTAAATCTGCACATTCAATAGAAGATCATTATCAAATGCTAATAATTGATCAATGAAAATTAAATTACATCAATAAAGCCAATATACCTTGCACGCAGTATCGAACCCAAAACTTGTGGGCACCTCTTTGCATTTCAAATCACCATCAATGGTCTTTGGACAGCCAATCACTCGTGCCTTCAAGTTTTTACTCCTAATAATAAAAAATTACAGAGTTGCACCAAGCGAAATAGTTAGTGACAGAAATAATGAAACAACTGTTGGTATCACACAACTCTGCTCTCCAAAATAGCGTACATGTTGCCTTAATTACCTGAAGTTCTCAGCAAGGAGGCAAGCATTTGTGTTTGAATCATCCCCACCAATAACCACTAGCCCGTCTAAATCTAACTTTTTCGCAGTTTCTTCGGCTTGAGTAAACTGAAAGCTTGAAACTGCTCATTTCAGATGTCAATTTTTAAGAATCTAGTTACTAGTAAGCCAAAAAACAGTAATGTGACCTGTTCTGGAGTTTCGATCTTGTCTCTACCACTACAGATCATGTCAAAGCCACCCTGTCAATCAAGTTTGCAAAACGTTAGTTCATGCAAATTGACTTATAAAACAATTTTAATTCATGTGAGATATTTCATTTACCTGATTTCTGTAGGGATAAACGAAATCTGGTGTCAACTCAACATATTTACCCTTCATGACACCTGCAGGACCACCCTTAAATCCATACATTGTGCTTCCCTTAGTCCTCTCTAGCAAATAATCTAAATCGGAAAAAGAAAATACGAGACTCGAAAAGTTTATAAACAATCAATTAAACAGAAATATATTAGACACATTATTATTACAAATAGTGGACTCACCAAAAATCCCAGATATGACATTGTGTCCACCAGGAGCCTGGCCGCCGGACAACACAACACCGATCTTCAAACTCTTATCCGCCGGAAGACCCCCCTGACCGGCAACAAGCTTCGCCGATGGCTGCCCGAAAAGACTGGGAAACAACTTTTTAATCTCATCTGAGTAACCAAACAAACAAACAGTTACGTTTTCTTAGCTTAAACCACAAGGAACCACGTAAAAAAGCACAACTATGTACATACATACAGATGCGTGAAATTATTAGACGCGTGAGTATTAGTAAAATGGGTTACCGGGATTTCCGGCGGCGGAGCTAGGAGGTCCGTCGACGACATTGAAGGAGGATTTAAGGACTGAAGGGAGAGGCAGATTGTGGTTCAATCTGCTGGTTTGTACTTCACTGTAAATCGAGGAGAGGCGGCCGGGGCCTTCCTTTGTTCCACAGCCGTTGGATTGCGCCGGAGGTGACATAATCTCGATCGTCGGAACGGGAAAACTGAATTCGAGTGAGTGAGAAGTTTAGACGTCTGTTTTGTTTGTGTACATGTCCTTTGGAAAAGAGCAAAATAAAGTTGGGTGTGTGGAAAGGGTAAAAGAGAGATTTACACAAGCCGGAAAGGTAGGAGAGGTTAGTTTTATGGTAGTTGAAAGAGCCCATTTTCGCGAAGCCGAATAAAATGAAATTGGAATTACATCTCATATGTCGTTTTTGAATCGATATTTATGTCTGACTGGATGCCACGTTTGCGAAATTAACGGCGTTTGCGGGTGGGGGGACCTTCAAGATCTTAATAGTCAAAGATAGGGGTGTTCTACACAAGTAATTTTTAGAAAGGGACCATCGAGATCAGAATTTAAAAGTATGTATACTTAGGTAGGCCGATAGAATTATGGAACGTAGCCCAGCCCATTTCATAATGGCTTTTGTTGTTAAGCTTGTCATCGCACACTGCATAGCATACTTGCCGCCATTGTCACAGAGTTCGAGCTCGCTCCGCTGCTGCTTTACTCACACTGGTCAATTTTTCTCTCTTTCGCTTGTTCCTGAGGTTCAAATTCTCTCTTGCGAAATGAAATTAGGATTATAAACATCCAATTTTTAATAATGGATTGAATAATGTTTTCGAGGTGTTGATCAGGGTTTTTGGGGGTTTTTCACTTACGCAAAGGATTCTGTTTTCTATGTCGATCTAATAACTATTCAAACAGTTAATTTTGTTCTCTTGGTCATATAGAATATTTTTTTAAAATTCAATCGTCGTTTAGTTATGCTAATATTGAATTGATTTTATGTTCAGTGAAAAATGTCTTCCTTTATGCTGCTTTCTTGTTCAGTTTTGTTCCAGTTTCACATCTTCTAATTATTGAGTGTTAACTGAATCAACTCATGAAATACCTGAATCTACACTTCAAATGAGTTTGCTATTACTTAAAACTGTTGTATATAAATTTTCTCTTCTGTGGATATGGTTGTGCTGTATGTTGAATCTATAGGATATGTTTCATATTTTCCTTTCCTTCCGTCCACTTTGTGTCATAATAATGTAGGGTGAAAGAAGGAAACATGAATGGGAATGCATTCAAGGCTTTTAAAGCTCAAGTACCAATTGAATGGAGCCCTAACCTCTACATAACTCTGGTAAGGGGAATGCCTGGAACTAGGCAGATACATCGTCGTACCTTAGAAGCTTTGCGTCTTGGAAAATGCAACCGGACTGTCAAGCATCGGAACGATCCAAGTCTCAGAGGAATGCTCAACCAGGTTTTAATACAAGCTTGTTCAGAAATATATCCATTGATCATTTTTGTGTTGGTTATTCACTGATTTTTAATTTTTATCTTTTAAATTCAGGTTAAGAGGCTAATTGTGATCGAGACAGAAGAGATGTACAAGGCTCGCAAACAAAATGAAGCAGAGCACAAAGCTATACGCCCCCCATTGGTTATAAGCCACCAGCCTGCCTCTAGTTCTTAGGATCTGTATGAAACTTGGAAGAGGTCAGCTTTCAGCTTCTCGTTGTTTTATTGCTCGGAGGGTTGTACTGGTAGTGTTTCTCATAAAATGATGGCAGTAGATGTGGTCACGTCTATTGAGTTTCTTGCATTTATTTACTACTATATTGGAAACACTCAGCTATAATTCAAGTACATTATTTGTCATCAATCTATTATTCTATTTCTATGGAACTAAGGTTTTAAAATTTATCCTTTTTCTTGTTATGCCACTTTGAATTCAGCTCTATGGATTTGATATTCTAACTGAATAGGATGTAACGTTCTAACTACTTTCATGCGGCATTGTTTACACTATGTAGTGATCAGAAATATGAATTCTTACTAATCTCACTGAAAAATTATAGACAGGGCAGCATCATATATCAGCCATCCAAATTTGTTTCTTTGGACAAAGCTTAAAATCAGAATGAAAAAAATATGAACTATATTCGAGAAAGTTTTGAAAGCACACATCTAGGGAAGTTCAACTTTTTCCTCCACATATTCCAGAGTTCCTTTCTTCTCAACATCTTCCACCCCACCACCATTAAAGCTCTTGAGCTCCTTCTCTCCTTCTGCGAGTTTTATAGGCTGTTGTACCTTGTAATGGTGTTTCATTGCAACGACTAGGAAAACAAAGGAAGTTAATAACTCCTAGAACAGCAAGCAACCAGTAGAAGTTCTCCAACCTCCCTTCATTCCAAATTACTCCCTTATCCAATTCTTCCCTGTGATTTTGACTACAATGGACACTAGCAGACTGCTAACAAAGAATCCCATGGCCAGTGTACTTAGGAAAGGCCTGTGCTCATCGATTTCATCCGGTCTGGCGACTCTCTGATGAAGAACTCGAGCTGTCCGACGTAAGCGAAAGCTTCCCCAGCACCCACCAGGAAGTATTGAGGTACCAGCCAGAAAGCACTAATCATTTTATTTTCTTCAATGGCAATTCTCCTCCTCTGTTTCTCTACAATGGCGGCAGCCACCATGGCGGCCATCGAGAAAACAAGCCCGATCCCAATCCGTTGAAGACTTGTGATTCCCTGAGGGTTGTGGGTGGAGTCTCCGAGCGATTGGGACGAAAACTCTTTCATTTAGAGATGTAAAGAGGAGAATTGTGCTGAATAGAATGGTAGCGTATGAAGCTGAAGGGATTGTAATGGGTCCAATTTTCCTGTCCATGAAGGTAGCTTGCTCGACTGTGAAAGTGGTCATTTGAGAGTAGACTGTCCAAATAGGATACATGTTGACCAGATTGGGAGGAGTTTGGCCATCATTTTAACCTCCTCAACTTCAGTCAAAGTTGAGACTAACCATGGATTCATATTATTGTTTCCATCTTTTGCAACCTTGCCGTCCTCTACTATTGCAGCCTTGTCAAGGCACCTACAATCAATCAATACAACGAATGTATGAAAATGATGGTCATGAACCATAATTAAAATCATAACAGGTAGAACTCAGGAGTAGGGCTGGCAAAATAACCAATTACGTCGATCCAATTTGACTAAACCATCAGTTTGGTCGGAGTAGACCCTTTGTTTTGATTTAGTATATTGTCTCAGAATACTAGTTACTGTTTATATTCATTTTGCACAAGAAACATGACATATTTTGGGACAGTGGTAGTTTTTTATTTTCAGTTTTTCGAGTCTAAAACTGACTAAATCAAACCAAACTGAATTGTGATGGTTCACTTGAACTGAATTGTTTCAATTTCAGTATTTCAAATCAACCGGTGTTAAACTTACTTGAACTTATGTGTGTAAAGGAAACTTTGGCCTTCTCATACTCATTGAGCAATGAAGGATGAGAAGGATGAGGAAGACTCCTTTTCTTCCAAGCCAAGAGCAAAACCCTCCATATGATAGTTAAAGGGCTCCCTTGAGCTTTCTTGTATCGATACCAAGGGGTCCCACAAATCAACACAACCACGGCAACCACCATCGTCACTGCAGAGATTCCATATCCCCAACCTCTCCCTACATCGTCTTGTACGTAGACGAGAACAATCACAGCAAATAACGAGCCCATGCTAATAGAGAAATAAACCTGTTAAAGAAAAAGATCATAGACTTCTCTTCCTTAGGATCTCTATGGTCGAATTGATCGGATCCGAAACCGGAGACGTTCGACTTTATTCCTCCGCCTCCGAGTGCTACGATGTAGAGAGCTGCGTAGAGCAAGGCGAGTTGATTTCCGTTGGCCTCGATGCAGAGATGTTGTTGCATTCTTGAGTCGTTGCAAGAAGGGGGCCTCATGCTCGGTAAAGTTGTGGCGATAGTCAGTATCGTCACTCCCTGTGTAAAAAAAGAATCGAGATTAAAAAAACGAAAAATTCCATCTAAAATGAGAATTAATATCTATTAATCTTAAGTACCAGGGCAGTTATGGTTGCAAAGATTGCAACTGTCAAGTAACGGCCAAATTTGGCATCTGCTAAGAAACCTCCAAGAAGGCCAAGTAGATTTAGAGTTCCCATGAAGTTGGTGACGATCGTTGCAGATTTTGCCGATGAAATATGCAAATCTCCGACCAGATATGTTACCAAATTCATTGCTATGCCCATTACACAGATTCTTTCGGACAATTCAGTTCCTAAAATAAGGCCAGCAGCTAGCCATCCACCAGTTTTGGACTTGTCCACAGGATTGCCTTTGTAATCAACCACAGTTTCATGGACTGAATCATCTTTTCACGATTGCTTGTCAGCAAAACCTATATATTGCAACAAAACAAAACAAAAATGAGTTCTCATTAACATTTTTAACCAAGTGCCTTGTATCAATATAAAGTTTTAAGGAAAAAGATACCATCTTTGAATGTGTGTATTAGCAAGAACTTGAGAACAGCTCTTTTAAGATTGTCGGAGTAAAGGATCGTCGACAAGGGCGTTGTATGTGAAGAGAATTAATGCAACTGATCTTTTAAGGTTTTTTAGCAGATAGGAAATTATGAATGAATGATTGAATAGGGGATCGATAACCACTATGGAGTTTTGAATTTGCATTTATTCTAGTGGTGATGAGGGCTATATATGATAGTGATTTTGTGATTCTTATACTGTCCTCTGCTATACAATAAATTTTTGTCTTGTTCCATCTGTAGGTTTTGTGGCTACGACAACACTGTAAAAGCATATAGCAAACAAACAAACAAACTACAAAATGAAAGTGACAGCTTAGCATTCTTCATTTGAATACCTATCTCTTGTTCTATCATCTTCATCGTTATCAGTTCAACAATCACTGCTAGCTTCATATAATATGGCTCCTATTTTATAGGATCTTTTATAAAATAAAATTCATAATAATACTATTATAATAAGTGGCATTTCTCCAAATGGGAGATTACATTTTTCGAGGGATGACTTTTGAACTTTCTCAAATCTGATGAGTTCGATGAGTCCGGTTTTGGGTGAGTTTGTTTATCATTATCGATATTTTACATTTTTGTCGAAGACGCGATATTATATATATATATATGTGTGTATGGAATGAAGTTTGAGAGAGATGTCATAACGAATGCAAATAAAGTCCTTAATTAGATACAAATTGGCATCATCATAGATAAATACCTGAACTTTTGGTCAACTTTTTAATGACAAGTTCAATTCAAGTTCAAAGTTAGCTATATTATATATTACCATTAACCCAACTATCATCATGATGATATTGTATTCCTGCTTTCTAACTTCTTATTGCAAAGGGTATTACGTATAAGAACTTGATTTAGACTCGTATAATGACAGATTGATTGGTCAAATCAGAATAAATGATGGACGTAATACTTCTATATAATATACTTATATATTCGTAAAATGACTAAAAAGGGCAACTCCGGTGAACTTAGGACTCTCCATTTTTGGTGGCATGGTGAGCATCCATGTCGATAGACACGGTCTTTTCCTTACAATTGTAAAAAGTTATTTCCATAATACCGTGATCTTTCCAGGCCATAAATAAGCAACATTATGTTGCCCTAAATCTCACCCTCTTATATGTTGTAATGATTAATATTAAGAGGTGGCTAATAACTTGCTAATTAATTTGTGCTCAGTATTCATTTGTTGTAATGACTAATATTAAGAGGTGGCTAATAACTTGCTAATTAACTTGTGCTCAGTATTCATTTGTTGTCTACCTCATTGGAATTACAAGTTGACATGCTAAACAAACAAGTGTTCATTTTTAGAGGCTATGTGATGATGAAAACAAAGGAAAGAGTGATAGCTCTCTCACACATCAACACCAAAACGGAAATCGGTACACGTGCAATTCAATTTTGATCCTTTTGCTAACCCAATAACTTTTTCCTTTGTTGTATTCAATCAATTATTGAAAAAAAGTGGCCAAATTTTGCAACTTTACATATACTACCTCCATATAAATTTAATTTATATTAAAAAAAATTATATTTATTTTGGAACAGGAGATCGGAAGAATTAAGAATGGAGATCGGAAAGATACTATTGGACCTACTATTTTTCTACAAAATAGTGCACATATAATTAATACACACGGACAGAATTTGCATTTTCCACGTGTACGTCTTATTTCCTCAACATTTTCATGTTTAACTTACAGAAGCTATATCTTTCGTCGGTACGTACCATTTCAATCTTCTTAAACAAATAATTACTTATGGACGTACTCGGCGGCAAGGCTGTTTTTTGACTTCCATTGTCATTGAGTCCATACATTTTGAGCACTAATACGTAGGGGTATTTTTATTTTAGATTTTATAAAGTAATTTTTTGAATATTTAATCGATGGTCCTTAATTCCAGTGGTCCTTTATTTTATGTGGCAACGTACGATTTGCAATCGACGTATAGAGCCAACGTGATTTTCACATCGCCAATTAATCACCAAAATAAACTCTCTACGTCTTAAAATAAATGTAGATTTTTACATATAAATTATATTAAAATATTTATAATTTATTTTGAGATTGAATAATAATAAATAAAAATAAAAGTTAAATTTAAGCTACATGAAAAACATTGTTATCACCGAACATTGTAAACTTTTCAATGTTTCTGCTTAAAAATAAAATTTCCGAGCAAATAACATTTCCTTGCAGTAACAGTAAGTATTAAATCACCAAAAATAATAGTGTAGCATATTGATAAAATTAATTGCAGTGTAGTGCAACATAGGAATCAGGAGCGGATCCATTCTAAAGTCAAGGATGGACTACGGCACATGCTGGTTTCGAAAACATTCTGAAGCATATATACGTGTTAAATTTTTTTTATCAAACATATAATATATACATAACCTTTCGAAATAGAAACAAGTGGCTAATGTAAAAGCTTTTGGTCCCGGGATCAAATCCCATTAGCGCCACTGAGAAGCCATTTTTTTTGCCTTAGCTGTACTCGATTTATATTCTTTATTAACTTAACGTGATAATCCCAATGCCTATGCTATTAATTAATCAACTTCTTAGATGTTATACTGTATATTCTCTATTAACATCGCATGATAATCCCAATGCCTATATATGCTCTTAATTAATCAACTTTACTTGGATGTAATACTTGCATACAAGAGACAATTCAATTCTCAACTCCTGGGAGGATTTACTTGAAAAAATCATAAAAATATTATTCAGATATAAATGTAAAGCAATGTAGAAAGTAATTTTTAAAAAAATTATGTAACTTAAAGTTATTTTATTTTGATGGATATATTTTTTTATCAATTACTGATACAAATTACTCATTCACCCAAAATTTATTCCTCCCAAAAATCGAATATATGTTCTCAATGAAAAAAAAGTCTAATTAATTGTGTCATGTCGAGGTTGACTTGATGTATATATCAATATCATAATAATGTACAGGATAAAAAATTCCGCGATGAGGCTATAATTTAGAACTGTATCCTACCCTTTCAATAATTAAGTCCCGGCATAATCCATAATCAACTATGTTCCTATCGATAATTTTTTCCTGAATTCTTCAACTCCATCTTTTTTTGAACACCAACAGAAAGCATTTCATTAGTTAATATCAGCATATGCTACAGCTTCCAAAAAACCAAGTAATCTACCTTGTCCATTGGTTTTCAGATTAGCAATGCAATGGGCAAGATTATTACTTGCTCTTGGTACAAAAATAAACTTGCAAGATACAAAGTTCCTCGCTAAAGCTCTGATTTTAACAATCATATCTTTGCAAGAAAGAAAAGAAGTGTTGGTTCCAGCTAGTTCATTAATTATCACCAAAGCATCCGATTCCAAAATGACATGGGTAAGGCCGAGGGAAAGAGCCAGGGACACCCCTTGTAGAATGGCAACAGATTCCGCATAGCCAATATCCATAAAGCCCGATTCGAACGACGACTTGTAGCAGAGAGTACTTCCCGAATGATCTCTCAATACCATTCCAAGCTCCCAAAAACCAGAAACATAAAACAGAGCAGCATCAGTGTTAATCTTGATAGTGCCCTAGGGTGGAGCCATCCATCTCCTAACAGACCTGGGATGATGCCGAATCCCAAGTGCTGCTGGATTGCAAGACAGAGCCTTAACTTGCTAAACAAGTATCGCGGCAGACTTGGGGGTAGCACAATGCTGGTTGGCCCAAGCATCATTCCTGTTCTTCCACGTGACCCATAACCCTATGTTTAACAAAATGCAGTCATCGTTCTCAAGAGAATCGAACATTCTGAAGTACCATTGGAAGAATTCCTCATTCTGCCATGCCTCACTCTCCAGGTTAGAGAGCACCATCTTCCAAAATTTCTTGACCCAGCAGCAAGAGAGGAAAAGATGTGCTATGTTTTCCGATTCAGTACCACAGACTGGACAGAGAGTGCCAGTAAACGTACCTCTTCTGCAAAGAATGTCCCTCGTTGCCAAACTTTGGTGGCCAAGTCTCGAGAGAAAGATCTTGATTTTGGGCATGACTTGAAGCTTCCAGATAATTTTCCAGTACCTGGGAAATGGGGGGCTGTAATCCCTGCTCTGCTCGAAATCCAGCGCTACGAAGTAGGCACTTCTAACCGTAAATCTTCCATTCTTGGTGTACCTCCAAGCTAGGTCTTCTCTGGCACGGTCAACAGGGATTCTACTGATTACTGATGCCACATCCAGTCTAAACAGTCTATTAAGGAGTCAAGAATTCCAAAGGCCTGACTCTCTTCCGAGTAGTTGTGCTATACAATAAACTCCAAAATCCTTTAGATTCCTTTTCTCTCCGTCTGATAGCTGAATGTTGCAGTTCCAGTTATCCTGTTGAACTCGTATGCTCCGTCCATTCCCTATCCTCCAAACAGAACCCGCCAGAAGCGTCTCTCTTCCATCCAAAATGCTTCGCCAAACATATGAAGGGTTTGAACCCAGCTGTGCCTCCGGGAAAGAAGAATACGGAAAGTATTTGTTCTTCAAGGTTAAGGCCAGTAAAGAATCGGGCTCTTGCATAATGCGCCAACCTTGTTTCGCAAGTAGAGCCAAGTTGAAAGATTTAAAATCTCTATGTCCCAAACCCCCGTTAGCCTTCGAACTAGACATCGCATTCCAGCTGACCCATCTCCGTTTCATCATGCCTCCCCACCAAAAACATCTTATAATCTTCTCGATCTCTTCTATAATTTTCTTCGGGATCTTGAAACAAGACATAATGTAGTTCGGGATAGCTTGCACCACCACTTTGATCAAAACCAGCTTTCCTGCTTTTGATAGAAGTCTGGAAGACTATAGGTTTGTTTTGTGCCATAATCTTTTTGTGAGATCTCTGAAAGTGCCAACCTTCGAATTACCCATTATCACAGGCATTTCGAGGTATCGGTCAGGGCAATAGTTTCGTCTATTTCCAGCAGGCTTTTAATCTCCCTTCTAATCTGTCTAGGCGAGTTGGGACTGAAGAAGATGCTTGACTTGTTGCCATTGATAGCTTGGCCAGAAGCTAGACTATAGTCCTTAAAAATGCACTTCAATTATGCAATCTCGATACGGTTGGCCTTCATGAAGAAGACGCTATCATCAGCAAAAAACAGGTGCGAGATTCTCGGATTCCTCGATGAAATGGAGCATCCACTGATTAGCTCATCTCGCTCGGCTCTGTGAATACACGCTGAGAGCCCTTCCGAGCAAAGGAGAAAAAGAAAGGGGGAAAGAGGATTCCCTTGTCTTAAACCTCTCGAGGGTGAGAAAACGGGACCTGAAATACCGTTGATTAATACCGAAAGAGAAGTCGATGAAACACAACACATTATCCAAGAAATCCAGAGATCATCGAAACTTAATTTCTTCATGACTTCTTTGAGAAAACTCCATTCAACCCTATCGAAAGCTTTGGACATGTCTGTTTTTATTGCACACAGATACTGATCTCCCGCCTTTGACGATTTGATGTAGTGGAATAGCTCGTATGCAAGAATCACATTGTCAGAGATCAGCCTACCTGAGAGAAAAGCTGACTGGTTGCTGGAAATAATCTTAGGGAGGACTGCCTTTAGACGGTTAGAAAGTATTTTGGTGGCTATCTTGTATAAGACATTGCAGAGCCCAATCGGCCTAAATTCTGTGATTGACTGTGGCATCTTCACTTTAGGGATGAGGACTATGTTCGTCTGGTTGAAAGCCTCAGGAACTGAGCCTCCATTTAGGAAATCCTTCACACAATCCGTGACCTCCTTCCCGATGAAATCCCAGTTTGACTTATAGAATTCTGCGTTAATCCCGTCTGGACCCGGGGCCTTCCCCGAGCTCATGGATCTAATTGCTCTAGTTACTTCCTCATGGGAGATATCCTCTGAAATTTCCCCTGACTCAACATCCGTTAACTTGACGTCTATGCAGTCCGTTAACCGCTCCAGACTGAAAGGACAGGAACCTTGAGAGCTGAACAGGTTTTGATAGTAGTTGCTTGCTATAGAAGTAATGCCCTGACTAGTAGTGCACCAATTGTTATAAGGATCCTTTAGGCCCTCTATTCTATTCCGTTTAGAACGGTTAGAAGCGAAAGCGTTAAAGAACCGAGTGTTTTTGTCCCCTTCAGTATACCAGTGGCACTTGGCCCTTTGTTGCCAGTAGTCTGATTCCAGGTTGTTCAGTTCCTGTATGTCTGCCTGGATGGAGAGGATTTTCTTTCCATTTTCAACAGAGAAAGGAAGGGATTTAAACGATTCAAGTACCTTCGTTTTGTCTCTGATGCGTGCATTCCAGTTAGAGGGCCGTCCCCTGCTCCAATCAATCATGTTCCTCCTGCAATTCATTAGCTTCGCCCAGCAGTCCGAGGCGCCATAGGCCACTGGTGACTCTTCCCAAGCATCCTTGATTAGCGATGTGAATTCCCGATCCCTGCTCCACTCGTTGTTGTAACGGAAGAAATAGGGTTTCCTCGAAAATAGTAGTCCATTCAAGTGAGCAATGATCGGGAGGTGATCCGATGTATAGTCAGTTTAGTTCAAGATCACTGCTTTAGGAAATTTCCTCGCCCAGTGTTTACAAGCCAGGCCTCTATCCAATCTTGCTTGAATGAAATCTCCTGGTCCTCCGGCTACACTTTTATTCTTCCATGTGAAGGGATAGCCAGTGAACGAAATATCAGCCAGCCCACAGTCACTGATTGAATCACGGAAGAGCTTCATATCTTCGCTGTCCCTAAGTAGTCCTCCCCATTTTGCCGAAGTATGAAGGGTGATGTTGAAGTCTCCTAAAATCATCCAGGGCAGATTGCTTTTCGATGCCAAGTCCAACAGTAATTTACAGGTATTCTTCTTGCTAGAAGCTTCAGGCCAGCCATAAATCCCTGTGTAACGCCAGTCGTTGTCCACAATAACATCTATGTGGTGTTTGGAAAAGGAGAGTAAGGAGATCGAGACCTCATCTGTCCAAAACAATGCCAATCCCCCACTAAGGCCGTCCCTATCCACTCCAAAACAACCTGACATGTTTAACCTATTCTTAATTCCTTGTAGATCCTTGACCATCTTTTTGGTTTCAGACAAGAAGATCAAGGAGGGCTTACAAAAACTCTGGAATTTGACCAGAGCTGTGATCTTGCGGGGGCTGCCCAAACCCCTGCAATTCCATGCTATCGTATTCATAGGTCTTGGCGGGAGTGAGCCTTCTCACTCCTCGCCGGACGACCTTCATCAACGCTTGAACCCAGAATATCACCATTCAAAGGGACATTAGAAGATGTCGGATTAAGAACTGACCTGATAAACTCCGTCACTCTGGGGCTAGTGACGGATGCATGTACCTGTTCATCCTGTTTTGAGGGCATAATGAATTCAGAGTCTCGGGCCTCCGCTCTTCTTGCCTGTCGGATACGAGCTTCACATTTAGAGCTTCTTCTTGTGAATAAATGGGGCTATGAGGATGGGAGCAACCTGAGTCCACTGTCGTTTTGCGAGCCCATGATTATATGTGGCCTCACTCTTCCATGGGAAGCCCCTTCCACATGATCTGGGGGCGCCATACAGGCCTATAGTGGGACAGCCTCCAAGTTATTAAGGCCATCCCCTACTCCAACACCTGTTTGATCCGCCTCTTCAACCATGTCATGTGCTGCTTGGCTTGTGTTACCCTCACGGGCCTCCAGATAAGCGATCTCTCCTTTACGCTGGGCTGCTCTGATAATGTTGTGGGCTATCGGGACGGCTGCAGGGTCCGAGCAGAGGTGGACTTGGTTTAGAATTGGGTGGACTGCAAAAAGTCGTCTTTCCGCCTCTGCCCTGGCCTTCTTTCTTTGGTCCAGTTCCTTACGAAAGGCCCATCCATGATTAAGGGCTCCTAGTCCCTGAGGTATAGAGCTTTCGGGCTCAAGAGGGCCCTTCCTCTTCCTGTCAGGCTGAGCCGGTTCCATCTCTAGTTGTACTAAGTGAACAGTACAGCAGTCAAATCCGTGTGACGAGGAGAGCGGCAAAGGGGGGGATTCTGCCGTTGGGACCATATCTCCAGGCAATCTTCTGACAATAGCCGTCTCTGGATTTCGATTTGACGAATTAACCGTTGGATTACAAGATGTACTACCCAAGTTTCCTTTCGGATCCGGATTAACTCTTGCCTGTTGATTGGATGGTGGGCCTTTAGGCGGTCGCTTACTGGAAGTTGGGTGGCCTGAGTCACCCGCCCTGAGACTGTACCCGAAGGGCAATGGGGCTTTCCTGTCAATGGGTCTACGACGACACTTTGAAGTCTTATGCTCCATTTTGCCACAAACGAAACTGAAATCAGGGAGCCTTTCAAATTTCAGAGAGATCCAGTAAGACTGGCCCAGGTACACTAGTGTAAATCCTCTTTGCAGCGGTTCTTCGACGTTAATCCCAACCCTAAGCCTTAGATACCGTCCACTTCTGTCATCCACATCTTTGAACACCCCTATCTTTGCTGCTAATGTCTCTCCCAGGTCGGACGTCAAGCAGCAGTAAGGAAAACTATGTAGCTGTACCCAGAAATCCTGCTGGGAGAAGTCCAAATCTGCCGGCAACGTGGTGGTGCTGAAGGGTTTCAGCACTAGGAGCTTGCCCTGGAAAGACCAAGGGCCATTGTTCAGGATATATTCCTGGTCTTCTATGGAATCTGTTAAGAATGTGAAGACGTTGAAACCGGCGTCTTTTATGAAGAGGGTCTTCAATTGCCAAATATGCCTTAGGAATTCTTTCATGATGTGGAATGGGATTCTTTTAGTTGAGTAGATCTTTCCTGCAATCGCTGGATTAACTTCATTTTCCGCTGAGAAACGAGAGTCATCCAATGTTATGGAGTCAAGCTCCTTACGAGAGGGATTGAGACACAATCGGCTATGCATAGTCGATTACAAGCTTTTCCGCCTTTAAGGAAAAAAAAGAGCTGATCTCATCTCCATTCCTTTGTTCTCTTTTGTCTCTTCATCTTCACGACTTCAAAAAACTCAAAAGACATAATTTCATTGCATGTAGTCGTTCGAATCCTCGATTACTCACTAATCATATTTGATTGTAAATATTTGATTTTAATACGATAAATTTTTTCGACCTATGTGAAAAATAATTCCTAATTCCGCCTCTGATAGGAATCATTAGTTCTTGTTTTAACAAATCCCTCTACCCATTTCGAATAAAAATTAATTATTGATATCTCTAGTGAACTAGTTATTCCGTTTCAACCATTAATCACATGTATTAATATATGCAAAGAATAGTAAAATATTGGGCTTGAAATTTGTTGTTGTTTTCGTAACGGGGTGAAATTAACTCATGATTAGTGGAAAATACGATGGCCTATTTTAAACCTCGGAATGTCTCAGAATGAGAAGTGCTGAGACGGTGGGATGAGATGTCGAGTTCTGTAGTATCTAGAGACAGAATGTGCCGACGACGTTGATATTTAAGCGTTTTTGGTACGAGGTTTGATCTACAAGGCTCGTCCAAAATTCGAAGATCAAGAACGTATCGTCATAAGGAATAAATTCATGTGAGAGTGAATTTTTTGTAATGATAGGAAGTGAAAGTGAACAATTATTGTTCAATGATGATCTCTTGAGAGAGTTCATTTGTACCGACCATGTCCGATTTAACCACCATAAATTTTTCGATTTTGAATCATTTAATCCGTAATAGGCATTAATCTAGTCACAATTAAACTTTTTTATCAAAAAAAAGTGCATCAAATCTTTTCTTTTTATTTATTAATATATTATATAGTGCATCAACTCAACCCGACCAAATGAATTGATTTCGATAAAATGAGACGCCACGTAGAACAGCAACTATTTTATCAACTCAGAATAGCTCAAACCACATTAACATTTTCCAATTAACGAGTCATTTCCGTTGTCACTTTCACTTTATATCTAAATTGTCAAGGTGAAAGTATATACAGTTATTGAAATTGTATATGATTACTCTCACAAACATGATAATCGTCATTAATTCTTCGTATTATTTTACTGTAACCTTTATTATAGTAATAGTTTTGTCTTCAATCATGAATAAAATCAACATAATGTAAGTCAAACTCAGAAAGATCTATGGATATGTCAAATATTTTGATGCGGAAGTAATATAATAAAAACAACTTATTCTCTCATGAATTGGGCTGAATGAATCCGGCCCAATTTCTGGAGATTGCCCCATCCAAGAGTTGGGTCGTATAGCATTTTTCTTTTACTATCGTCACCAGCCAAATGTTATGCCAGAAAATATATAAACCTAGCTAAGCCAAACCCACATCATTTAAAAATAAAAAAGGTAGCGAGCAATATATTCCACGTTAAGCCGGCCCAAATATTAGATTCGAGATTAATAAAAAAAAATCAAGTATATCTCAACTTATTGTCAAAACATATCTTAAGAACGAACATCTTAAGCCATATATACAAGATGGCTCGATCCTTGGACAATCAAGACGGCATTTAGGGCTCAAATTTTTAAAATTATATATCTAAATTTTAGAAATCATATATTGAAAAATGAAATATATACAAATTTATATTACAGAAATTTAAGGACCTATTTTTAATTTATAATAAATAAAGGCTTCATTTTCAATTTCATCAAAATTTTAAGGCCTTATTATTTTATTTTTTTTATTGGTTTAAGGCCTTATTTTAATATGAAAAATACTTGCCTCCTGCTATAGCAAGATGTTTTATAACCAACAATCAATAGTATAATGACATATAACAATGTTTGTTTTTATTGTTAAGGATCTGTTTGGTTTTACAATTTTTTTTATATATTAAATAATAATTTTAATATAATATTATAATATAATATAATATATATTTTATATTTTATATTTTAAGATGAAATGGTGAACCTTAATAAAAAAGTTAAAAAAAAATGAGACCCAAACACGCCCTTAACCATAAAAATCACAGATATAAAAAATTGACACATATTTTGTTCTTAGTGATTGTTGATTGCAGAGTCTCCTGCTATAACAAAAGTCAAATTTTTGGCTTTTAATATATCCTAAAACAACAAAAAATCATTTTTTAAAAACCAAATAATATAACAACCCATTTTTATTTTTCACTAAAAGAGGAGCCCAATTTATTAAAAAAATCTTAATATTACTCCCGCTATAACTTAGAATGTATTTTAAAATATAATAATCAATTACATATCGTTGCTAAAGAATTATTTTCATAATTAATAATTTTAAGAGAATTCGTACAAAATGTAAATAGTACCCAATTGATATACTTAATAAAATAAAATAATTTAATGCTTTTCCAAATCTTTACACGGCTTATAGAATAATATTGACAATTCATGTAACTATATGCTGAAGAAGTTTTACATGATTAAAATTAATAAAAAAAATTTTAAATCACAAAAAAATTAAATGGATTAACTATATTATCAATTAAAAATGTGATGTTAGACTAAATTAATTGTGATATTCTAATTCATAATTTTACACAAAAAACTAAAAAAAAAAACTTTGACTTTTTTTCAAAAAATTTATACATTACCAAACAATTAGCTTCATTTTTAATTTTTATATCTTTAGTAATTTCAATTAATTTAAAAAAAGTCTCTCTTAGTTGTGGATTATGAATTTTAATAATTTTAAAATTTTGAATACGATTTTTTCAACGTATTTGTAGTATCGGCTTTAATGTTAAAGAAAGTTTAAAATCTTTTAAAAAATTTCATCTAATTAAAAAAAAAAAAAAGCAATTTTTAACTTCGTCAATGCTGATCCCAACCCCAAAAAAAAGAGAGGAATATTTTAATAGATTTATAAATGATATAAAATTAGCTAAAATTATCAATAAGGCCCATTTTTTATTGTCGTCTACGGCCCCAAAATTGGTTGAGCCGTCCCTGCATATATATTATATGTACTCCAATCAAAAACTAACTAAAAAATATTGCGCAAATGATGGAATGTGAGAATTCTCCTTTTCTTTTCTTTCTTGAAACAAAACGTAGACAACAATGTTCAAAATCACACTTGAACATACCAAGCTACCTAGCTATATATACCATATATATGGATATAAACAAACAATAACAAAGGCAGTAGTATAAATATGGCTCAAATCCTTTTCATCAAGCCACACAAAAGAAGAAAAAAGAAAAACACTCAAATTAAATACTCGCTCAATCTCTTGTCTTCCCAATTGATAATTGCCGTAACTCGATTTCGGACCAAGATCGGTATTCAGACAATAATATTACTATTTTTTATAAGAAGCAACAAGAGGTAGTAAATCTTGAACTTGTACTTGTAATTCCTCCTCTTCCTCTAATTGTAAAAACTTTGCAAAAACTCCAACCAATGGTGCTGTATTATAAGTGCAAGCCTCAGTTTGCATGTAATTACCTCTATGATCGTAAAACTTATCTTGCGAATCCGGTCCTCCGACTACCGCTCCAACTAAAACATTAGGGTTACGATCGGCACTACCATACCAATTATCATATCCTTGAGTACACCCAATAAAACCCTTATTCTCCCTGTAGGACACAATTGAAGCTCCTCTATGGTGTACCCTAGAAGGGTATTTTGGTCCATAACCCACCAAGTAGCTCATGTTTTGAGGGTTTGAACCTAAAATGTAGTCGACTTGGGATTTGGCGAATTTAAGGATATCTTGATGGTTTATCAATACTTGTGACGAAGAACCGTTACCATTTCCGTTGGGACAGATTAGGTTTTGGTTAGAGTGTTTGAGGAAATCGGAATAGACAGTGAGAAGGAAGGAAGCTGTCGAGACATATTGCATGTTGTTCCATTGCCTTATGAATATGAGACCTCCTGGTGTGTGTACTACGTTATTGTTGCTTCCATTGTTTTTGTTTAGGCATCCACATATGTAGTACTCTGCTTTCATTTGGTATTGCTTTAGTATGTCAATGTGCTCTTTCTTTGTCTCTTTGTTAATCAACTGAAAAAATGAAAAGCAACCATAGATTAGACATATAACAGTTTAATTGTAGGCTATTGATTCACATTATGTAAGGCATCGGACCCATCGGTTTGGTTCGATTGGAAACAAAAATTGTTACCGGTTCGGTTTGCAAAGCCCCACATTTGTAGGCAAGAGTTTCGATCGATAACCCTCATTAACATGAATATGTTGCCTAAAGTAATTATTAAATGATGTAGATCGATTTATAGATCATAAATGTAGTATAGTTCCAATATTTTAGACAACGTCAATTATGGGGACATTGATAATGCCTTTCGTAAGGCATTGAGTGAGTAGACCCTACCAATATTATTTCTGAATGATGTTCCCAACTTTAGGTAATTTTAACAGAGTTCCCATTAACCTTACTATAGTTATCCACTAGAATAAAGGCCATATATATACACTATAAATTAGAAGTAAAATTAATTAAGTTACTTGCAAGTAGAAAATCAAATGTAATGTACATAAGAAAACGAAGGTAAATTTAATTCCTTTAAATACTACTATAGTAATACATATTTAAACAAAATATGCTACCAGACTCTGATTGCTCATTTCAAAGGAAGCACCGTATTACTGATGAATAAGTATATGGAGTATATCTCTTAAAAAAAAAAAAAAAAGTATATGGAGTATATAATATTTCTAGATAAGTTAAACAACAGCTCGTAAAGTTTGAAATTAAGAAAATACAGTTTGTTTGTAACAAGTAGTAGTACTACAGTACAAGAGTAAACTCTGAATGAGTCACTGGAATCAGAACAGGCTCCCTGACAAAACGGATAAAAACTTCCAAATCTTTTTACCTATCAATTCTAATTTTCATATATATACTACCTCCGTGGTAAAATAAATATAAATTTTATAATAAAATTATTATGTCACGTGTTACTTCAGTTAAAAATGTCAAAGACCACTATAAAGTTTTCAATATCAATAGTACTACACATGTTTTCGTGCTTGCCTCATCATACTTTAATTATTCATATTTTTAAAAATTCTTTTGATTTATTTTTTCGAATGCTGTCTGGTTCCTTGATTTTGGCTTACTCCACCTTTGATCTACTATATCTATGCCAGAAGAGAAAAAGAAAAGAAAAGTGGGTTTTTATTTACTACTTTTAAAGCTAGCTAGTGCACCCTATCTATAATTTCGTGTTTGAAAATTTGAATTGTTAAAAAGTAAGATCTCATAAAGGATTTTAGCATAATTTCAGGTTTGTTTGATTATACAAAAGATATATAGCTTCAGTCTTTGATTTCAAGCTCTGTTTGTTTTCTTGGGTCTGTAACTATCATATAAAATTTCTAATTTGACTTGGGAATTTTCGACTTAGATAAAATGTTAATATAGTCAAACTAGACTAGAAAAATACTGAATAAAATCGTACTTTTAACTGTGTGTGAATATTGCTTTTGTTTTAACGGCTAGCATTTAGCTAAGCAAACCTAAACATCCGCATGTAAACCTTTCTCTACGTTTAATTAGAAAAATTAATAAAATATATTTTTGTTTTGTGAATATATAAATAATAGGATAAAATATTTTAATCTCTCAGATTAGTTTTAATATATGATTTTTTTCCTCTTAATTTCATAATTAATTTAACCCTTTAACTTTACAAAATAATATATTATTATCTTTTTGTTAAAAAATTTATTTAATTAATCAAATTTTTATCGTTAATTTTGTGAAAATAATATTTTATTCTTTTAAATATATTTTTATTTATCATCTTTTATATGAATAATAATAATTAAATAATTATTAGAATACTATTTTAATGGTTAATTTTTCTAAATTATAATTACATTATTATTATATATATGATTGTAGATTTATATTAAAAGTAAAATTTAAGTAGTGAATGAAGTTTAACAAATTATTTTTTTATTAATTTATTATTAATTTATGATAAATTAATTGATAATTTTAAATTTAAATATGTATTAATTAATTTTTTTAATATATATTAAGATTAAAATCATAATTAAAATTATATTAAAAAGTTAAAATAATATTTTCAAAAGTTAACGGTCAAAATTTGGTCAATTAAAAAATTTAACGAAAAAATATATATTATTTTATGAAAATAAGAAGGTTAAATTAATTATGAAATTAAGAGAAAAAAATATTATATATTAAATATAAAGTAAAGAATATTTTATCCTAAATAATAATACTAATATCATTGATTGATGCTTTAGACTCGGCTACTTTTACTTAGTAGGCTTGTTTTAACCTATCAAAACCATGTGGTTTAAAATAAGGGTCGGTGAGGTTCAACTGTACGTGTAAGTGGAACACCATATGACAAACACACATGGCTAATTAAATGAACCAAAGAAAATAAAATGAATTGAAATAATTAAAAATTAAATATAAAATTAAAATTAAAAATTACCTTAGAAACTAAAACTTGAAGACCGGCGTGCTTAACATCCCAACTGAACTCGTTAATGGCCCAACCAATCCCACCAAAGTCATTAGCATTCTCCAAAACATAGTTTAAGTATTCTTCTTTGTCGGTGGCTTTATACATCCAAACACCTGCCCATAACAACTCGTCCTTATATCCACTCACTGATGCATAATAACTTTTCACTACTTCCAATCCTTCATCATATTTCCCTCTATATTTATCCCCAAATTCAAACAACTACACCAAAAAAACAAATCAAATTAGTTATTACTAGTACTATAATTTTTTAAATTAAAATTTTTTTTAGAAAAACTACTCCATAAAAGAATTAATATAATTACTTGTTGGGCATGGTGTAACAGCAGGTGTGAGTAATGTGGGTTTGTTCTCCTAAACACGATCGACGCCGCTGCCATTGCCGCTGCCGTTTCTCCGGCGAGATCCGATCCGGGATGGTTTTCATCTACCCGATAAGCTTGCCGTGAAGTTGTCATGTCTTCCGGCCTCTGCCAGCAGTAATGGTCAGTGTCACCATCACCCACCTGCCACGTGTCAGACAAAAATGTAACGTACTTACATTAATAGCAGTTAATGTGGGGATATAATTAATTACTTGTCATGATTAATGTAATTAAAATCTATATTACCTCTGCCCATAGCACATTTGGGCTAGTGTGTGCTTTGATGAAATAATCAGTTCCCCACTTAATGGCTTCGAGAGCGTGATCGTACTCTCCGCCGCCGGCGATTTGGTCGCCGTATTCGATCACGCTCCACGAAAGCATAGTCACCGTGAATGCCATTGGTAAACCGAATTTCACATGGTCACCAGCGTCGTAGTAGCCTCCAACCAAGTCAACCTGAAAAAAATTTATTATACATATTAGGACATTATTACATTATTAATATGAATTCAATTTATCAGAAACTATAATATATATGTAGTGGTAGAATGGTAATTTACGCCTTGCTCGAGACCGTCGGTGAGTCCACTATGATCCCTCCATTTGACACGTTGGTTGTACGGCAATCGACCGGAACGTTGCGATTCGAAGTAGAGAAGACTCTTTGACAAAGCATCTCCATAATCAAAATTAGCAAGAGTAATGCTAGTGTAATTAGACAGAATGGTTAAGATGAAGATTAAGGAAGAATGTAACGAAATTAATCTTGTTCGGTTTATAATTTGAGCCGGAAAGTGGGTTTGGTTCGTTTTCTTCTTCGTCTCCATTTCTCCCTTTTTTCCCTCCTAAAAACAACTTTTTCTTTTGTTTTCTAGGATCGATTAGAGAGAAAATGGAGAGAAGATTTTTTTCCCCTCTCTCTCTATATATATCTCTGTTATTGAGTTTATATAAACTTTTAAATATGATGCGTCTCATTTCATATATAGACTTTTCGTTTACAAATATATCGTATTGATTTATTTGCATGTGAGCATCACATGAGTGAGGAAATAAAGAAATTTCTTTTCCTTTTTATATTGGTATTTCTTTCTTCTAAAAAAGACAAAAATCGCGATTTTAAATTTTTTTAGATAAACGCAGAGCCGACTCGACCCTTAAACTAGAAATGAGATTGTTTAGGACCTCCAAAAAAAGCGCATTGTAACGTTGTATAAAATAAGGTCCCAAAAAAATCACGCCCTTTCATAAAGGTTATAAATATATTTTTATGAAATAAGTCCTATAAATTGTATTTTATGAACAATATTTAAAATTATGCCTTATAACTAATGAACGATGTTTATGTCTATGTTTATGGTAAATAACGATAATTTTTTATATACAAACGTGAGGCATATATATTATGTTTACGAAAAAAGACAACTAAGGTCATTGATAAAATTGTTGAAAAATGATCGAGAATATACCGTATGTAGGAAGAATAAATTGAATGAAAGTATTAAATTGAATGAAAGTGTTAAAAAGATATTTGAAAAATTTTGAGATAATTTTTTTTATTTGTTTTGGACTACATAAAATGATAGTTCTCTCCGTATTTATGTAGGATCGATCTCACGATTTTCAAGATAAAATTTATCTCAATAATCACTAGATCAACATGTCTGGTTTTTTGAGATAATTTTAGAAGATAATAATTGCTTAAGAAAATTTCTTAACAATTTTGAGGTTCTAAATAGAAATTGTTTTAAATCTTTTACACACTTATTTTTTTTTTAAAATAATTCATTTTTTTTCTTGCTTAGCGTCTCAAAATATATTGAGCCGGCCATGGATAAACGTCACGATTTAACACTCATTATAATAACGATCATTTTAATTATCGATGCATGACATTAATTTTAGGCATTTCAAGTTTTCGTTTATCCAAATATGACTAATCTTATTTTTTTATTCAACAGATTTTGAACTATATAAAAAGAGTTAGTCTTTTCTCATCCAAACAATTTTAAGAATTACGTTTTTAAAAAATCGACCATATGACCTTTAAAATTAAAATCCAACCGGATAACACTAGGTCACAGGCATACATATTCACTTTATAGAAAATGAAATAATTTTTTTAAATATACACTTATTATAAAGTTTGGATATCATCTTTTGTTTGTTCATTCTTCGGTAACGATATTAACAAAACCAAGGCGTGATTTATGCAACAATTTTTTTACTAGCGTCTTCTTTTTCTCTTCCTCGGGCTTGATTTCATGTTAACGACTTGCAAGGTCTGGAGGGTCCCTCTTTGACATAGCTATAACTTATGATAAGCGAGTTATCCGCAGTACATATCGGGCGGTACATCCAATATCAACGAATATTTTTATTTCTATAGATGTAAGTCTATTTATTAATTTATTTACGTACCTTTTTCTTTTAGGTTGTTTATTTTTGGGCAAAAGTAATCATTTGGTCCTTATTTTAAATGTTGTTGAACTGTTTCGTCTCTCCAAACATAAATCGAACTAAATAGTCCTTCAAACGTTAATTTTTGAACTAGTTAGTCCTTCGACCCTAACGGACGTTAATTTTGGCCGATCTATCACTTTTAGCCAATCATAGCGCGACACGAGTACATGATGTGTAAAAAAATTCCACATAGACTTTCTTATCTCGGTTTAAGTTATCCTTAACAGAACCGAAATTGAACCCATGTTAAACCAAATCCGAACCAGAACAAAGTGTACCCAATCAAAGCTTTTCACGAAGCGCCTTAGGCACTTTGCAATCAACTTAAAATTCTCTTTGCAATCGACGGCTGGTCTGATATAAAAACCTCCATAGCCACCGCCACCACCGCCTCGGCACTTCCGTACACCCCGACCACCTGTCTCTCGCCAAATCGAAATCGATGAGCTTTTATTCCTCCAAAAGTTTCCGAAGATCGACGTCTTGGATCTTCTCCCTCTGAAATCAATTGAAATCAATGTTTTTTGTTCCACCAATTGAATCGTATCGAGAAAGAGATGAGCGATTCTTCATCTTCTTCGTCTCATGGAGTCCGAGAGATGGGAAAGTAGAGAGTAACGGAGGGGAAGAGAGGCTCAATTCTTCAACACCAAGTCAATGAGTAATTGTTGGTGAGTTTTTTCCTCTGCTTTACTCTTCGCTGGCTCGTTTCTCATCCATCTTGCATTATCTTGTTATAGATTAAGCCTCTATTAAGCTACATCTGTCGTGATTAATTAGTATTACTTTGACCAAAGAAGTCGATGTGTGCGAATCAAACAATCTGGAAAGACATGGTAAGAAGATAAGCTCAATTGATTAATTTTCGTTCACTGTTAAATCTGAAAATCGGACGATGATGTCTCGGTTTTTTTTTTTTTCGAAAATCGTTTTTTGTGGATTGAAGTCGATATTTATATCATTGGTCATGTTTGTTGATGAATCTTTGTTGCGTTTTCTCTTGATGTCCGGAATTAGGGTTCTTGAGTTTTGATTTTGGGCATTTCGTATTTGTTGATTTAAATCCCAATTAAAGGCTATAATTGTGATTTTCGATTGAAAATAATCAATACCCATATGCTATTTGTTGAAATCGGTGTAGAAATCGTTGAGGAAAATCAGTCAAACCCGTTTAGATGAAGAACAGGGTCGGGTCGGAACAATTCGGGTTGGGTATACCTGGCTGGAGGAAGAAGATGACGTTCAGGTCTGGTTCGGAAGTGGAATGGTTCGGTTTAAATTTCGGTTCGATTTCGGTCCGGTTCGATTATAACCAGGATAACTTAAACCGAGATAAGAAAGTCTATATGGAATTTTTTTACACGTCATGTACACGTATCACGCTATGATTAGCTAAAAGTGACAGATCGGCCAAAATTAACGTCCGTTAGGGTCGAGAGACTAACTAATTAAAAATTAACGTTTGAAAAATTATTTGATTCGATTTATATTTGGAGAGACCAAATAATTCAACAACATTTTAAATAAAAATTAAATGGTTATTTTACCTTTATTTTTTTCCTTGACTAGTCACTAGTGTCCACTATCTCGATTCATTCTAAGATAAAAGTTTTGATTGATGAGACAATAAGCAAGATCTGAAAGTAATGTTGAAAAAGAATAAAAAACGAAAATCAAGATAAATAAAAAAGTAAATAGTATGTTTTTCGGGGAGTTGGACTTCGAACTGGACCCAGACCCAGTTTTTGCCATGCACATAATTGATTTTTTATTTGTATTAATTTGTTTTGTTTGACGAGAGAAGAAAGGAATAGAAACTTTGTCGGTGACGAGTAACATTCATGGCTGGTGATGTGATGTAAGGTAATTTGACCATATATTTTATTTCAAGCATTAAGAAGTTTCTCAATGCTTTGTCTCAATTATCTTCAAAAAAATATTATATTTATTAATAAAATATATGAAGTTCAATTCAATTCTTTCGAATTTATTTTGTTTTTTCTATCATCAGGTAAATTTATCTTTAAAACAAAAAATTAATGATTGCGTGCAGGGTTTAAATATTTTACATTTTTATGATGAAATAAATATTTTACATTTCTATATTTTGTTTCTTTCTTATAGATTTCAATAGAAAGAAGAAGAGAAAGAAGAATAGGCTTGTGGGCACGTGCTCCTGTGAGTTCCATTCCATTGCAAAACATGGCAATCCATCACGTGATCGCGTTATAAGTACCGTATAATGTACACAAAATTTCATATTAGATGTGAAGCGTTGAGGTAACTTTTTATCTTTTTTTCTTTCATGGATGTAAATATAAATCGAGAGAAATCAATTTTGGTCCTTATGTTTCATCCATAACATTTTTTTAGTCTTTCATATTTTTTCGTTAGTTTAATAAATTTTTATGTTTTCATATATGTGCCAAAATGATCTTTCTGCCGTCAATTTCCCCTGCGTGGCACGATATGGCGCCAACTCATGTCTAGTCAACTAACAGAGTCTCGACACGTGGTAGATGTCGCATAACAAATTTGACACGTCAACCACACTATATCCATATCACAAAATCAAATCGATTCAGTGAAATTCAAGGTTGAACCGTTTCGATCCGGTTCAAGCCAATCCGGTCCGATTCAGTTCAGCCCAATCGGAGTTTAAAAAACATTTGAATTTTTTTCAAATTTTTTATAAATTATAAATATTTATTAAATTTATCTTTTAAATTTTCATTATTAAATTATTTAATCATATTTTATAAATAATTTAGACGGTTCAGTTTTTTTATTTCTTTTATAAATTATAAATATTTATTAAATTTATCTTTTAAATTTTCATTATTAATTAATTAATCATATTTTATAAATATTTTTTTATAAATTAATTAATTTTTTAAAAAACTATTAAAAAGTAATGAATATTTTTAAAATCATTAATATAAAGAGAGTAATTTTCAAAATAATTATTTTTATTATTTTAATTTTAACTATTTTAAATTTTTTTTTAATTAAAATTTAAAAAGTTTTGGTCCATTTATATTTTTATTGCAAATTTAAACTAATTGGCCATACAAAAACATAAAAATAGATGTTTTTATGTATTAATTCAGGTCTTTGACAACTTTGCTCGTGAAGTGTAAAAATGAAGCTCAAGGTCGGATGGAGCGTTGAAGGGTAAAATAATAAATGTATATTTCGTTTCGAACAAAAACAGGACGGATGAAATAACATTTCTCTCATTTAAAAGAGTAATTTTAAAATAATCATTTTTATTTTTATTTACTTTAAAATTAAATTATTAATATAAAGATTGTAAATAATTAATTTAAAATGAATTTTAATTAAAATTTAAAACAGTAAAATTAATTTTATTTAATATGTTTAAAATAAACATAAATTATTTAAAAAATTAAATTATTTAATAAATATTTATAAATTATAAAAAAATAAAAAAAGTCGAATCAGACTGGTTCGACTTTGAACCGAAATGAACCGGTTCGACTTTGAACCGAAACGAACCCGTTCGACCTTTAATGGGACCCAACCGGTTTCAATTTTTGACATGAATTAAGTGCGGTTGACGTGTCAAACTTTTTTATGCGTCACCGGCCACGTGTCGAGACTCCGTTAGCTGACTAGGCATGAGTGTGAGCCACGTGGTGCTACGTAGGTGTCACATGGGAGAAGTTGATGGTAGAGGACCATTTTGACGGATATATGAAAACGTAAAGGTTTATTAGACTAACGAAAAAAACGTGAAGGACTGAAAAAGTATTATGGGTGAAACGTAAAGGATCAAAAATTGGGTTTTCTCCATATAAATCTTCCTTTCGTATCTTGCCTAATATATTTTGCAAATTTATTGTTTGAGCATTTTTTTTTGTATTTTTTTTATGTTAATAAGGGAAAATTGCATTAAACCAAATCAGCGATGGTTTGCTTCCTGTAAGAAGAATTTTGCAGCTAACAGGGAAAATAGTGGTCCAGCATAATTTACTCTAAAAGTCATTTCTATTTTTTCAAGTGATCCATAATAAGTTATTCAATAGCAACCATATATCCAGGTCATTGGCCAATACAGTATGCATTCTAAAGTACCACTCAAAGAGGTTTTCAACATCATAGAATGCAAGGTTCCACAATTCATATGACCAACGATAGGAAAGAAACAGGTATGCCATGTTTTCATTCTCCGTACCGCATACAGGGCATAAAGGCTAGGGCAAGAATCCATACCTCTTCTCTTGGAAACATCCCTGGTTGCAAGGCTTTGGTGTCCCAACTTCCATAGAAAAATTTTGATTTTTGGAAGAACATACAAATCTCTGATGAACTACCAGAATTTTGGAATTGAAGGGAGATAGGTGGATCTGATTTTTGCTTAAGTGTTTCAAAATACTCGTTCTAATTGTATAATTTTTTTTTTGCGCCCTTCTAAGCTAGATGGTCATCGTGATCAATGTGAATCGGAATCTGGATAGTTGGCCAGCCAATTAGGGATTGAAAGCTGAACGGAGCTGGCCTGAGTTCCAAATGCCATTGTCATGAAGGAGTTGAGAAACCCATACGCAACTCTAGTTTTTCAGAGAAGCTACATCTTGATGATTGAGATGAACATTATGAGACGAAGATTTGGAGTCAATCTTGATGCTCTTTCCATCATTAATGCGCCGTTCTAATCCTGCAAATAGAATAAATCTACCATCCAACAAACTCCTCCAGATATATGATGGGTTTTTGCCCAAGTTAGCCTTTAAGAATGAGTTATAGGGAAAGTATTTCTCTTTCAAGGATCTTGTATGGAGTGGTTGTGGATTTTGCATTATCTTCCTTCTTTGCTTAGCGAGGAGCGCTAGGTTGAATGCTTTTAGATCACGCAAGTCTAACTTGCCATTCATTTTAGAACTTACCATGACCTTCCAACTGAACCACATGGTTTTTTTCATACCTCCCCTAAAAAACATCTTATATTCTTCTCAATCAATAATAGAATCTTTGTCGGAACACTAAAGCAGCCCATGGTATAATTTGGAATAGCTTGAGTTACTGATTTAATGAGAATCTGTTTTCCAACTTTTGATAAGATCTTGGAAGACCACATATTCATTTTTCTCCATATTTTGTTCAAAAGATCACGAAAACAGACTCTCTTCGAGCTTCTGATAATCAATGGCATGCCTAAGTAGCAATCCAGTATAAGTACTTCGTTAATGCCAAGAATATTTTTTATCGATGTTCTATCTTGTCTTGATGTGCACGGACTGAAGAAAATGCTGGATTTAGCTCCATTTACGAGTTGTCCTGATGCCATGTCGTATTCCTAAAAAATCTGGTGCAGGGTGGAATGCTGAAAGCTCGACTTTAGTGAAGAAACACTCTCGTCGACAAAAAGCAAGTGAGAAATTTTGGACTGTGAAGAGAGATGCCACATCCTATAATGCTGCTAGAGAGCTCGACTTTCCTCAGCCATGAAGATAAACCTTCCGAACATAACAGGAATAGGAAAATGGATTGTGGGTCCCCTTACCTTTATCCCTTAGATGGAGAGAAAATAGGACCTGGTTCGCCATTGATCAATACTGATAGAGAGGCTAGAGAAATACATCTCATGATCTAAGACACACATTTGTTATTGAAACCTAATTTTCCCATGATATCACTAAGAAAACTCCACTCAACCCTATCGAAAGTTTTTGACATGTCTGTTTTTATGGCGCACCATCATAAATTACCAGATATTGTAGATTTTAAACTATGAACAAGTTCATATGTCAGGATAACATTGTCAATTATAAGCCTTCTAGAAAGAAAGCAGACTAATTTCTCGGGATAATTTTGGACAAAATTTGTTTCAGACGATTGGACACCACTTTCTGTAGCCAGATTGTAAATCAAATTGCATAATCTAATAGGTTTGCAGAAAGCATTTTTTGTTCAGTGTTGTTTCAATCCCTTTATATTACCATCCCAAAGTATTTTTCAACAACACGACACGTGTCGATAACAACTCAGCGTTTTCCGATATTACCCCTCGCGCATCCAGATTTTAAAGGTATTTTTGTCATTAAGACAAAACAAGTGGAATACGGCTTCTTGGTCAGCATGTAACGCGCTTCTCAAGTGAAGAACAATACAGAGCAATGCTGGAATAGCTTCGGCGACGACGAGTCCTCTAAGTCCCTTCCTGCTGACAACTCGTCCGGTATGCTACTCTTCTTCGTCTTCATGTTCATTTGAGAGCAGGGAAACCCTAACCCTCGATTGCAATCATAAGCGAAACTCTGAGCAGTATGATTTTGATATGATATGGAAGGAATTTGTTGGCACTCCAACAGATCATGGCGACACCAGAAACCTCTTAAGAACCGTGCACAACCAAATTTGAAAGTTTATGGATCCACCAGACAAACACGATCTCAATGGCCGTCTCTCTCTAATCGTTATATAGTTCTTTTTAAAAAAAGGTGCTAACTTTGAGCACCCAAATGATTTCTCTTCATAAATTGAAAAGCCATTAATTAAGAAGTCAAAAGTAGTGGCTTAATTTTGCATGCCTTTCAGCTAATGATTCCACGAGAAAGCTTAAATCACGTACGCCAATTAAGTCTAGCTATAAGTCGCAAAGGAATCACGTTTACTTAATTAACATAATTAATTACCATCTAAATTTATGTTTTTAATTTTGCTTCCATCCATATACATGATCAACTTCGCGCAAAAGAAGCTAAGAATCATTTTACATGGAAAAAATCGTATCAAATATACTTTGGGACTAACTCAAAAAAATATAACTTTGGGACGGATGTACATAGTACTTATTTATAAATAAAAGCATACGTACAGGGGAGGTAGTAATTAGCTAATCATTAAAGCCAGATACTTTACACGTATACATACACTTTTGAGAGTGCCATTAGGTTTGGCTTTCGCTTTAATTAATTCCTGTTATATTTAACAAAAACATACGGAACGGAGGGAGTAATTAATTAACCACTACTTTGTTATTATTTTTTTGAAGAAACCACTACTTTATTATTAAGGTCGAACACTTTACACTTACACTTACACTTACACATATTTATTTTAAGAGTGCCATTAGGTGAATTTGGCTTTCCTCATGAATTCTTGCATGTTATGTAATTAAAAAAAAAAGTTGAACGTGTCTTTCTTATTATATCTCCTCAGTTTATTTCCGAATAATATCTGTTGAAAGATATAAGATTCTCTAAGGCATAGTGCGGGGATAAACAAATGGAGAAGTACACATGAATAACGTGATGCTAGATATTAAAATCAATTTGATGATAATTACGTTGATGCATGGATGGAATTGAGTATACAATTAACTCTTCTCGTTACATTTTTCTTTCAAGATGACTTTAGTAAAGATAAATGTTTGTTTTCGTCCATTGGCTTGAAATTAATTACATAAAGCTATAGCATGCACCCAAGAAATTAAAAAAAAATAAAAATTACATAATGCTAGTGGGAATGCCAGAGAGAAAGGTTAAGTTTTAAAGGAAGAAGAAATGTTTCATTTTAATTTTTGAATAAGTTTTAATTTCAACAAAAAATCATGGACTAATCTAAACCTGCAAAACTAACAAACAAAATAGGGTACTGTAGTTACGTTTATACATTTACGGTCTAAATGTGACCTACAAGGTTCACCACGAGATCAAAATCAAGATTGTGTAGCTATTGATATTTAGGTGGTTCCTCTCGTTGAGAAGGATTTTCTAAAGTATCTCTAAAATGTATGTGATTGTTCTTTATTCTCTGTGAATAGTAGAACATATAGGTCAATGAATTAAGGTTTTAGAAGTGTGACCTTGAAGAGATTGCATAGGAATCAACTCCTTTAATTAAGGGATTTAATATTCTTCAATCTTGCAATCAAGATACAACTCTAATTACTCTTATTTTGTGTGTATATAAAGTCAATTTAAGAGTGTACTTTACTTATGGACTCTACCCCTGCTGCCCGACTGTCCGACTGATTAGATCTATTCGTATGATGACCCGGTCGAGCCATTTTAAGATTTTTTTTTTCACATAATGTTCGAAATTATTCATTTTTTCCTTAAGTGGATGGGGAGATTGGATGTGCTTGCAAAACAGATATCAAGAAAGTATATGAGTTGAATGGGATTTTGTGGAGGAAATGATGTTGAGTCTAGGGTTTTCTAAAGTTTGAACGATGGGTTATGGAGTGTGTACGACCATCAACTTATTCTCATATGATTAATGGATGCTTATAAGGGTATTTACAGGGATAGAAAGGCTTAATACAAGGGATGTGAGAGTTTAATTCTCACTTATTTGTGCTTTGCATATGATATTTTTATGTTATGTAGAGGTTCAGTTATTTCAGTACGGTGGGTAAAGGAGTGACTGGGTCATTTTGACTCAATTTTAGGGTTACAGATAAATGAAAGAAAAAATAATGTTTTTGTTAATAATAAAGATGGGGGTATAAGGAGACAATTGATAGTTGCTAGTGGTTTCCAAGAGGGAGATATGCCAGTTAGATATTTCGGCTCGCCATTGATCATAGGTGAGCTAAAAAGGAACATTATAGTGATTTGATGGATAAAATATCTAGAAGAATTTCGATACGAACAATAGGATATCTATCTTCTACTAGAAGGTTAGTTCTAATCAAATCTATTTTAAGAAGTATCCATGTCTTTTGGTGCTCTGTGTTCATATTATCCAAGGCTATATTAAAAGCGATAGACTCAAAATGACGGAATCATCTTTGATCCGGTAGTGATAGAAGGGGTCTAGGTATAGTAGCTTGAAGGAAGTGTGGATGCTTGCCTAAAAATGAAGGAGAGTTGGGTATTAATGATATTGAAAAGTAGAGCTAGGAAGCTATTGGAAAGCAAATATGGCAAATATATATTGAATGCAAAAAGAAATTTTATTGGCTTTATTGAATATACTTAACTTGAGGAAGTTAACCTTTTGGGGAGTGAGAAAGCCTCATGATTGCACCTATGCATGGAGTGCTCTCTTGAAAATAAGAGACAATATTAAAAAGTATAATAAGCATGAAGTGGGGATGGAGAGGCAATGTAGCTTATGGTTAGACCTTTGGGTTCAAGAAAAGGCCTGTAAAGATTTGTTCCCTAACATATCTTTTATCGAGGGTGACACTGAAAGAACTATGAAGGTGAAAAATTGTATGCAGAGATGATACAGATCTTTATGGAGAGATGATACGGATCCAATATCATCAAATATAGGAGAGACTTGACAAAAAGTGATGAATGTGGTTCCAAATTATAATGCTCATCATAAAATTGTATAGACGGAGAGCAAAACTGTTATGTACTCTATAAGTTGTGGTTTTCATCCAATTCAAGATAAGAATCTTGTTGTTGCATGGTACAAATTAGTTTGGGGTGGGGGGCTAGGATATGTCCTAATATTACTTCATCATGTGGTTGAAAATTGAGAAAATACATGTTGTTAGAGGGAGATTGTACATATGGGGAATTTGTAATGATATTGTGTGTCTAATTGTTTATTATGTGATGGCGCAATATAAGTTGTGGAACATCTATTTTCTGCGTGTCTGTGTCGAAAAGGGT